>NW_015153070.1:6596-9332 GCF_000732505.1 Cyprinodon variegatus | reverse complement strand
ATCTGTTTCTGTGGATCTGTTTCTGTGGATCTGTTTCTGTGGATCTGTTTCTGTGGATCTGCATCTGTGGATGTCTGTTTTTTTTCTTCAACTCTCCACAACCACTATTGAGCATTTTTCCTTTGAATAAACTTTACATGCACAAGTGCACTTTCACAACTACAGGATGTTTGTGAAAGTGCTCTACAGACTCACTTCCATACAGAAAGCCCATATTCTTATCTTCAGCTACCACAGTATACATGTCAGCTTAAAGAATACTACCTATACTTCAGTGATAGTATCAAGGTGTTACTTTATTGTATCTCTTGTATCATATCCGTTGGTTTTGCTGTTCTTTTTACATCTCTTTGCAGTTGATGAAGCAAACTGAAGCTTTTTTTAATCATTATCTCCCTTTTATCTCCTGTTTCTTTCATCTTTTTTCCTTTTTTCCTGTTTTTCCTTTCATGTTCTATTTACATTGCAGTGTCCATATAGTCTGTAAAACTCCCTGCATGAATTATAATAAAGCTATATGCATAAATCAAGCGGAACACTATGGTGATAGCCGTACATCTCCACTCCTGAAAGTGAAATCTGTTGGGCTCTTTTTGGCATCAAGACAATTACTTTTATTGCCACATTGTCAGACAGGAAACTGAAAAAAAACCCAAAAAACTAGTTACTGAGAAAAACAGTCCATGTTGCAACCAACTATGTTGGCTCTAAAGCTCCAGTTGGATTTGGGCTGGACGGAGGATTTGTGGCGCAGCGGTGGAGGCTAACGCACTGAGATGGTTTTTAAACTGGAATAACCCTGATGGACCAACGCCTGTGATGCTTCTAGTGCGTCAGATTTACATGATGTACAAGAAACAGCAAATACAAAGGTTCCTGCTCACTAGTTGGAAATGTTAACACTTTCCAACACAAAAATGTATATATTTAATTAGGGCTCAAACAATTAATCTGATTAATCCATTATTGAAATAATCGTCAACTAATTTAGTTATCAATTAATCGTTAACTGGAGTATAGAGACTCTAAAACCTGCATTTAGCTGACAGAGCGACACATTTAGAGCAGCAGTTATACCAAGTATTAAAAAATATTAATATTTTGCATTTAAGATTAAAACGTCTGTCATCTGTTAATCTGTTCTATCCAGAATCCCTCAGGAAAAGTTTAAGTTTCTCCTGGTTTGATTTAGTAAAAATTTTTCTTTAGGGAACCTTTGGCTATCCGATTATTGATCGAAAAAATAATTAACAGATTATTTGATTTGCAAAATAATCGTTGGCTGCAGCCCCGTATTTAATTAAGGGAAATTAAATTATTAGGATTTTTGCATCCTATGCCTACGGATCAGGACTGCGTGAAAACGGATCGTTCATTACATGACAGATCCAACCAGAACCGTTTCCTTTCACACGATCTTATCCGTAGATCAGTGCAGTTACGAATTACTGAACCGTTTTTCTCCTGGGATGTTTTTTTTTCCAGGTCAAGTCAACCTCTGTTTGTCTGTAAATGTTTTTGTTGATGTTCCACTTTTTCCATCATGTTTATGTGGAGGAACCTGGAATCTGGGAGCCATAAACGGGCTGCAGCTTCCTCTATCTGTGGAGGTGCGTCTCTCTGTGAAGCGGACCTGAAACTTCCCATCTGGACATTTATTAACCGAGGTCACCGACCCGCCGCTCTGCTCTGATATCAGATCAGCAGGAATTTCCTGTTAAACAAGCTCAGGCTAATTTTACCTCATCCCTCTCTCCTTACCCAAACACCACAACCTCTGCACTGAGGTTCTTAGACAGAGTGGAGCAGGCTGCCTTCTGATTGGTTCTGACTCCTCTGATGATAGAGAGCAGAGGAACACTGAAGGAACCTGCAGCTCGTTCACTCTCCCTGCTAACAGGTTCTCTCCTCGGTTCTGGTTCTGATCCCAGAGCTGCTGCTGATTCTCCTGCTCCCATCATCAGACAGCATGGAGCTTCAGACACCGGAACAGAACCAGAAACGGAGCTTCCTTCTCCTCCCTACTTGGTTTGGTTTTGATGAGAACGTGGAAACTGAGTCAACAACAGCTGAACCGATCAGAACCGAGCAGAACCCAGAGGACATCAGATCCTTTCAGGTTTAATAGTTAAACGCTGGTTCTGTCCGCTGGCTCTTTTGTGTTTCTTCTCTGACTGTCAGATCTGGATCTTTAGCAGAACCAGGATCCAATGTGTGCATGTCTGTCTGCAACCCTTTGCTTTACTTTGCCACCATAACTGGATCCATTAACGGCGGCAAAGCTGGCAGAACTCTGAGCCATAATGCTGAGTCAGATCCAAGCTATGCTGCAGAACCACATCAGCATGTTTCCCGTTGGGATTGTTTCAGAAACGGATCCATTAGTGGAGCTGCCGCCACTAAAAGAGATTCTGGAGAGTTTTTATAGCCTTTAGGGTTTATGTAGCCCATCTGACCCATTCAGAACAAGCAGCAGGTGCTGCAGCTTCTGGTTCCGCTCTCATTGCCTGGTCTTCAAAGATTCCCCATGTCAGAGCAACAAAATGGTGCATTTTGTCTTTTAGTGCAATAAGTGGGCATAACTCCTGTGTTGGTTTCGCTACACTGGCTTCCAGTCAGCTGAAGGATTCAATTAAAGATGTTGTTGATGGTTTTTAAAGGAAAAGTCCGGTCAGCAAGGAGTAGTTTATGGATCATTATTTATTAGGCTTGTCCCGATCCGATCCACGTATCGGA
>NW_015153070.1:2448-4741 GCF_000732505.1 Cyprinodon variegatus | reverse complement strand
CATGAAAATTACTCTGAATTAAAAACATCATTTATTGAACAGGATGGAATAATTTTATATTTAAAGAACTTTCAGAAGTTTGAATTCTGAATATAACCAGACTGTTCCTTTATTTTTCCTTTTTTTTGTTTTTTTTTTCTAATAATAAGAATAAGATGGCAATAAAAATAATTGTTTTGATGCCAAAAAGAGCTCAACAGACTTTGCTTTTACCAGTGGAGCAGTACGGCTATCACCATCGTGTTCCGCTTGATTTATGCATATAAATAGCTTTTTTAAAATGTATGCAGGGAGTTTTACAGATTATATGGAAACTGAAATGCAAGTAGAACAGGAAAAGAAAAACAGGAATAAGTAGAAAAGATTAAAAAATGATAAAACATCATCAGTCTGCTTCATCACCTGCAAAGAGATGTAAAATGAACAGCACAACCAACGGATATTCTATAAGAGTAACACCTTGATACTATCGCTGAAGTATAAGTAATATTATTTGATCTGACATGTACACTGTAGTTGCTGAAGCTGGGTGTCTTTTCAAGTTTGACACCCACTGTCGGTATTTTCTCATTTTCTATTCCCTAAAAACATAGATTTTATCTCTGTGACTCTACGTCTGCAGCTGCAGACAGAGACGTGGTAAAACTCCACTGAGTGTTTGTTCCCACTGACGAGGCTGATGAGGGGAGACCTCTCTCTAACTCCAACGTTTTCACTTCAACTTTATTTGGTTTCCTCTGGATATCGTCTTCCATCTCATTCTCATCATGTCTGCTCCCACAGCTCCCGCCCACTCTCTGATCCAGCCCTGTGATTGGCTGAGCTGAGGCAGCCAGGGACTTTTCAGAGACTCTATGAATTAAACATCTGTTCATTCAATTGGTCGTGCTCAATTCTGAATCTGACCGGATATTTTCCTTTAGATGTCTCAATGGGTTGGCTTCACTCTACCTGTCAGAGCTTCTCTGGATCCATCATTAGGATCCTCCATTCAAATCACTCAGGAGGTCCCAAAATCTAAGCTGAAAACCAGAGGAGGCGGGGCTTTTGCTGTAGCGGCTCCAAGACTCTTCTGTTAAATGTTAAAATGGTCCAGTCTATTCATGCTTTTAAGTCACTAACAGACCAGTTTTTTTAGCCCATTAAAATGAGCTGATTTTAGATGGTAATACTGATAAAGATTAATAGAAAAATCATTCTAATACTTAATAACATGTATAGGCCACTTTCCTCAGGGCCCTGTCACAATAAGCCGATTTAGCCGGCTTATATATAAATTGCTTTATTATAATTATGCAGGGAGTATTACAGATTTTTGGACATTGTATTGTAAGTAGAAAAGGAAAAACAGGGAACAAAAAGAAGAAAAGATGAAATAAGAAAGAGGAGATAAAAGGGAGATAATGATAAAACATCTTCAGTCTGCTTCATCACCTGCAAAGAGATTTAAAAAGAACAGCTCAACCAATTGATATAGTATAAGAGATGCATTAGAGTATCACCTTGATACTATCACTGAAAAATAAGTAGTATTATTTAATCTGACATGTATGAATACATGTTAAGAATATTGGCTTTCTGATGGAAGTTAATCTCTAAGTACCTGGAAGCTGGAACCAAGCGCCTGTGGTTGTTTGTGAGAGTGAACTTGTGTATGTAAAAGAAAAAATGCTCAATAGTGGTTGTGAAGAGCCGAAGAGCTGCCCCCCCCCAGAGCACCGAGGAGAGAGCCGGGAGACCCAAAGCCCCAGACGCCCAAAGGGACCCGAATAGCGAAGGCACCAAGGAGGGGCCAGCCCAGGAAACCCGACCCCCACCAAGGGAGGAGGAGAGACAGTCCCGAGGAAGTCCCCCAGCCACTGTTATGTCGGAGCCCCCGGGAGCCGCAGGGATGAGTCTGTAGGCTCTGCCGGCAGCCAGCCACCCCGAAGTGAATCCGACCCCAGGTATCCAAGGCCCCAGGGGCACCCCATCCCCCAGAGGGAGCACCGGTTGGGCCCCGGCAGGCCAGGCCCAGCGGAGCAGTCACCAGGAATAAGCCAGTAGCTACCCAGGCATCCACCCCGCCAGCCAGCGGAGGGAGAGCAGGACGGGGGGAAAGGGCTCCTCACTTGGCGGAGACTTGAGATGTTCTTGGGAGAGGGGGCAGTTCAGACCCCAACCTGACAAAAAAATATATACAAAAAATAAATAAATAAATAATACACCGTCTCAATCATACCTTCCCACTAGAGACTGACACGGGAGTGGATTTTCACTCCTGTCCCGTCCCACTCCCACAGAACAAAATGGT
>NW_015153070.1:0-1302 GCF_000732505.1 Cyprinodon variegatus | reverse complement strand
ATTGAAAAATAACATTAAAATAATTAAGAGAAAATATGGAAAATAATAATAATAAAGTTGCTTTAAAACCATTTTTATTAAAAACCATTTAAAAGTTTTTACTTTTCAATATGTGTTCTCTGCTTACAACAGTATTTTTACACAATTCCCAACTTAAACAAAAAAAAAAATTTTATTAACAAATCAAACAAAACATTAACAATGATGCAGCGAGGAGCAATGCTTTAAATGCATGGCTGCTGGATGCACCGATGCATTCACACATCGCCAGATACCGATAACAATTTACAAAACAGACACTAATATCGGCCCAAAATGTTGATCCGCCAATTAATCAATCTGTCTCTAACGGTTACCAATAACCTCCTAGCATAACAGGAGATGATGTTTCATTCAAGATATTCTAAACAGGCAGGTAGACAGAAAGACGTGTGTTATAAAAAATCCTTCAAAGTAAAACAGGAAGTGGAGCAGGAAGCTCAGCGCTGGTCCTGAAGCTGGTGAATAATAGATGACTCAGAGGCCGTCTGAAGCTGTGGCGGCTCATTAGAGAGATGTTGGCTGTGAGAGCTCAGCTGGAAGCCCTCCAGCTGATTGGAGAAGCAGAAATCAGAGCTCCTGGTCGTCTGAAGAGCTTTGATGAGTCTCATTTAAATTCCGGGATGAGGACGTCACATTTCCTGTAGAAATACTGGAGAAGAAATGAAGCTGGAGGAAGAACACACAGGGAGAACAGCCCTGCGGTGTTCCCTGGTCGCAAATCCATGAGATTAATTTAAAGAAAAACTCACAGAACAGAACAGGGGGGGTAAAAGGTTAAATTCTTTGTATGCAGGGACTGATCTTTGATACATAAAATCTCCTTATTTAGCAGCAGGAACAGTGCTGCCTTTTCATTTGATGTTATTAATATTTTAAGTTCTACTGGTGACAAAGTTGTGCCTTCAGGCTTCTGATTTCCTCCATGCTAGATTTATTTTTCTGAGTTCCATTGATGAGTGTTTCTTATTATGCTCACTCTGAGCTCTGTCTTCAACAGGGGGTCTGCGACACCTAGGGGGGTCCGCAGAGGTACTGCATGGGGGGTCGCGAGTTTTGGTTGATTAGACTTTTTTTTATATTCCCTCCTGCAATTTTTTCCACTAATTGAAATGTCTTTAAATCCACATTAACATGAGTTCAACAGACTGTAGTAACCAGATAAATGGAGGCAGAAGATGTCTTTCTATTCAGTTTATTTCTATAGCGCCGATTCACAACATGTCATCTCAAGGCTCTGTACAGTTCAACCAGATCATACAG
>NW_015153069.1:18435-19617 GCF_000732505.1 Cyprinodon variegatus | reverse complement strand
ATCTATCTATCTATCTATCTATCTATCTATCTATCTATCTATCTATCTATCTATCTATCTATCTATCTATCTATCTATCTATCTATCTAATGTTCTACCTTTACTGTCCACCAGGTGTCAGTATTTGGCAAACATTCACTCATTTTAGACATGAGATCTGCTGTTTATCCTTAAAACAAAACCTCAGACTGTAGGTAAAAGGTAACTTTGTGTTCATGGGATCAAAGTACTATCCGTTTTGAACTAAAAACATAATGTCTAGCGGCATAAAGCTGACTCGTTTAATGAGAGTAATCCTGGCTAAAAGGCAGAGTTTCCTTTTTTTCTATTGCCTGCATTAGAAATGAACGTTTGGGCCTGTTCTATAGGAACTAAGCTGTTGCTCTCTGTCCGTCTGTCTCTGCGTGCTGATGTCACCGTGATGCCAGGCCCACCTGCGGCTGGTCAGACCGCAGCGGGTTCCTGTCTTCTAAGAGGGTGGTGACCGATGAGGAGGAGCGGAGCTACTGAACCAACTTATCCAGCCTTTGTTTTTACCTCCTCATATCCACAGAAACACCTTGCGGGTCCCCCCTCCTCCCTTTCCTCCTCCCCCCTCCGCTCCAAGATGATTTTGAAGGAAGATGCGCCTCTCTCAGCTCCTCATTGACCTTCGGATCTCAGCCGCAGCAGCAGCGGCGCCGCTGCCGCTACCTCCTCCTAAAAACACCCGTTTTTAGCGGACTTCCTCTCTGATTCTTTGATTTTTTTCGCCCCCTCCTCACCAACCAAGGCAGAGGCAGATGCTCGCTGCTCTGTCCTCCCGGCTGCTTGTACTATGGTGGAGTTCCCATCCCTCAGTGCTTACTGGCCTCTCCTCCGCTTCTTGGTGCCTCTGGCTATCACCAATGTTGCCATCGACCTCGGGGAACAGGTAACTCCTCTCCCCCGCGCGCGCTTCCTTGTTTTCGGCTTTCATTTGGATAACAAACCCTCCAACCCCCGGATCCTTAGATATTTCCAGCCGTGCTTATTTTAGCAGACATTTCTGTTTATATATGTCTGCAGTTAGCCTAGCCAGCAGCCTCACAGCTGCCAGTATTTCACTAAAAAAAAAAAAAAAAAAAAAAAGCAATTTATATATTAGCAAAAAAATATTCAACTAAAAAATACTATTCCTCGCTTATTCTTAGTGGAAATGTT
>NW_015153069.1:15429-16679 GCF_000732505.1 Cyprinodon variegatus | reverse complement strand
TCTGTCAGGTTTTTTCACCACTCTGGTAGATCTTCTTAAGACAGGTAGGTTGTTCCCAAGACTGTCACAGGGTGTTTCAGTCGTAGGTGTTTCAGTCATAATACTACTCTGGGAGTCCTTAGAAACTTCACTTGACTCAACAACAGGCTCTAATGGAGTTTTTAACAAACTGCGCCGATTTCGTCTCAGAACTTGTCCATCTTCAGTTTTTACTTCAAATGAACGTGGAGCTACTTCCTGCAGAATAGTTGCTTTAGTATTCCATCCCTCATCATCCTCAATCCTTACAGGATCCTTGTATGACAGTGGAGGTAGAATCTTAGTTGATCTGTCATAATATGACTTTTGTTTTACTTTCTGCTTTCGTAACTTGTACTCCAACTTTGATGATTTCTTTGCACTTTGTTCATTACTATCATAACTTGGCAAAGTTGTACGAATCTTTCGATTCATCAAGAGTTCAGCAGGTGAAAATCCACATTGCAAAGGTGAAGATCTGTAGCTTAATAAAGCTAAATATGGGTCAGAGTTACTATCTGCAGCTTTCTTCAGAAGTTGCTTAAGAATATGAACTCCTTTTTCCGCTTTTCCATTCGACTGTGCGTAATGTGGACTTGATGTTACATGTTTAAAGTCATAATGTTCTGTAAACTCTTGCCATTCTCTGCTACTAAAACATGGTCCATTGTCACTAACCACAATATGTGGAATGCCATGTCTTGCAAAGATTGATTTAGCATGTGTTATGACACAGTTTGATGACATATTAGCTAATAGAGCCATTTCAGGATAGTTCGAAAAGTAATCAATGATCACTAAATAGTTCTTTCCTTTAAAATGGAACAAATCCAGTCCTACTTTCAGCCATGGTGATGTTGGAATGTCAGTCATTATCATAGGTTCTTTACTCTGTTTATTTCTAAATGTCTGACATGTTTCACATTTACTGATTAGGGTCTCAATGTCCTTATTTAGTCCAGGCCAGAAAACAGATTCTCTAGCTCTTCTTTTACATTTTTCAATGCCTAGGTGACCCTCATGTATCCGTTGTAGAATATCCTGTCTTAATACTTGTGGAATCACAATTCTGTTGTTTTTCAGTAACAGTCCATTCACAACACTTAGATCAGCTTTAACTTTGAAAAACTGTGAACATGAGCCTATTGGCCAGCCTTCATCCAAATTCTGCATGACCAACTGTAACTCTGTGTCTTTAGCTGTTGCCTCAACTATTTGCTTCAACTTGCTAT
>NW_015153069.1:11520-13884 GCF_000732505.1 Cyprinodon variegatus | reverse complement strand
CTTTTACATTTTTCAATGCCTAGGTGACCCTCATGTATCCGTTGTAGAATATCCTGTCTTAATACTTGTGGAATCACAATTCTGTTGTTTTTCAGTAACAGTCCATTCACAACACTTAGATCAGCTTTAACTTTGAAAAACTGTGAACATGAGCCTATTGGCCAGCCTTCATCCAAATTCTGCATGACCAACTGTAACTCTGTGTCTTTAGCTGTTGCCTCAACTATTTGCTTCAACTTGCTATCTGACACAGGCAACACAGTGGACACCATGTTCACATGACGCTGAATATTCTCTTCAGTTGAACTCACCCCATTGTCTATAGGAGCTCTAGACATAGCATCAGCAAGAATCAGATGTTTTCCTGGAGTGTAAATCAGTGTAAAATCATACCTTTGCATCTTCATCATAAGTCTCTGAATCCTTGGTGACATCTCATTCAGATGTTTTTTCCTGATGGCAACCAAGGGTCGGTGATCTGTTTCAGCTACAAAAGATGGTAGACCGTACACATAGTTATGAAACCTTTCTAGTCCATAAGCCAGCCCCAAGCATTCTTTTTCTATTTGAGCGTATCTGCATTCAGCTTTGGTCATGGCTCTGGACGCATAAGCCACAGGCTTCCATTGTTCATCTTCAGCTTGAAGAAGAACTGCTCCAAGTCCATCTTTTGAGGCATCTGTAGACAGTTTAATTTTCTTAGATGGATCGTAAAAGGTAAGTACTGGTTCTGTAGTCAAATATTTTTTCAGTTCCTTCCACTCTTGTTCATGAACTTCTGTCCACTGGAATTGATTATCATTGTACAAGAGTCTGCGAATGTTTGTCATCTTTGCACTCAGATTGGGAATGAATTTTCCTATAAAATTGATCATGCCCATGATGCGCAAAACACCTGTTTTGTCGACAGGCTGTGGCATCTTCAAGATGGCTTTTATCTTATCTTCATCTGGTTGAACACCTTGGGCAGACAGTTTGTCTCCGAGAAACATAACTTCTTTGACACTAAACTCACATTTATTTTTATTGAGCTTCAGTCCACTTTTCCGTATGCGCTCCATGACGCGTCTCAATCTGTCATTGTGTTCTTGAGCTGTTGATCCCCAGATGATGATGTCATCAATGTAGACTCTCACTCCCTCCAAGCCTTCGATGATCCGCTCCATCGCTCTATGGAATATTTCTGGTGTCGATTTTATTCCGAAAGGAAGTCTTAGAAAACAGTATCTTCCAAAAGGGGTGTTAAAAGTACAATACTTGGTACTGCTTTCATCTAACTTTACTTGCCAAAACCCTTGTGCTGCATCCAACTTGGTAAAATAACTTGCTCCAGCCATCTCACTGATTATTTCCTCTCGAGTGGGTATTTGATAATGTTCTCTCCTGATGTTCTCATTCAGATCTTTTGGATCCATACATATTCTTAATTCTCCATTCTTTTTCTTGGTAATCACTATGGAATTAACCCAATCAGTGGGCTCTTCCACTTTCTGAATGACTCCCAACTTAGTCATTCTGTCCAACTCATTTTTCAACCCCTCTCGCAGTGGTACTGGAATACGACGTGCAGCATGCACAACAGGCTGAGCGCCCTCTCTCAGCTGGATCTGGTATGTGCAGGGTACAGCACCTAATCCTTGAAAAACATCCTCATATTCTTGAATCATGGCATCAACAAGGTTATTAGGTTCAGTCAATTCAGTGTTTATGTGATAGACTCTTTTCACCAGTCCAAGTTTTTCACAGGATTCATCACCTAAAAGTGACTCACGATCCTCTTTTACAACTGAGAAGAACACAAGATGTTTTGTTCCTTTAACTGTCATATGCAGCTCACATGTGCCAATGCACTCAATTGATTGTCCATTATAGTCTCTTAGGCCCGACTTAACTTCTTTTATGTGAGGTTTCACTTGCATTTTTTTAATATCAGACATGCTTATGAGATTAGCCTTAGCACCTGTATCCAATCTGAACTTAATTGTAGTTCCATTGATCAACAAAGGAATTGTCCATTTATCATCTCTGTCAACACACTGCACTTTTTCTGACTCATTTTCACAATTCACAACACCAATAAAGAATGTGTCACTTAAGTCAGTTTCATCTACTAAGTTTACACGATTCCTCCTCTTTTCTTCTTTCCTCTTCATAAAGCATTGTTTTGCAAAATGATTCTTTCCACGGCAATTCAAACACTGCTTACCATAAGCAGGACATTGTCTCACTTTATGCCGTGAACCACAGCGCTTACAGTTGATAATGGCTTCCTCTTGCAGCTGCCTCGTCTGAGCATGGCGTTTCTTTTGGCAGGACACCGCTCCCACTGCCACTGCTCCGTCACTGAACTGTGAAGTAGTTCCT
>NW_015153069.1:3857-5115 GCF_000732505.1 Cyprinodon variegatus | reverse complement strand
TACACAGCTTGTTCACAGGTGTGTCACATCTCCTTCTATTGTTCCATTCTCTACATTTATACATTCACATGAACTCATGCTTGCCACCTAGTGGACATAAACATAATTCATTCAATCATGACAAAGTCCACCACAATCTACTTTGTCTTCTCCACGTTCAGATGGAAATGGTTGTCCTGGCACCACGTGGCCAGGCGGCTCACCTCACTCCTGTAGTTTGTCTCATTGTTGCTGTTGATGAGACCCACCACAGTTGTGTCGTCTGCAAATTTGATGAAGATGTTGGAGCTGAATGTTGGAGTGCAGTTGTGGGTCAGCAGAGTGAAAAGGAGGGGGCTCAGCACACATCCTTGGGGGGGCCCCATGTTCAGCGTGATGGTGATGGAGGTGTTGCTGCCTGTTGCAGAGGGAGGTGTTGAGTCCCAGCTGGACCAGTTTGACGATGAGCTGCTGGGGGGACAATGGTATTGAATGCTGAGCTGAAATCGATAAAGAGCATTCTGACATGTGAGTTCCTGGTCTCCAGGTGGGTGAGGGCTTAGTGGAGGGCAGTGGAGATGGCGTCATCGTTCTAGCTGTTGAACCTATATGCAAATCGGTAGGGGACCGGATTGGGGGGGAGGGCAGACTTGATGTGGTGCATGACTAGCCGCTCGAAGCACTTCATGATGATGGGGGTGAGTGCGACAGGGCGGTAGTCATTGTGGCAGGTGGGGGGCGACTTTTTCGGTACCGGGATGATGGTGGTGGCTTTGAGGCACATCGGGACGACAGCTTGTCTCAGCGAGATGTTAAAGATGTCAGTGAAGACATCCATGAGCTCTGCAGCACAGTCTCTGAGGACGCAACCAGGAATCCCGTCGGGACCGGGGGCTTTCCTGGCATTGATCCTCCTGAGGGTTCTCCTCACACTGTCCGAAGACAGTGACAGCACCTGGTCGTCGGGGGGAGAAGGGATCCTTCGTGCTGGGGTCCTGTTGTCTGCCTCAAAGCGAGCGAAGAAGTCGTTCAGCTGGTTCAGCAGGGAGGGGGAGTTGTCGCAGGTCTGCGGTGGGGGCTTGTAGCTTCACATTCCAGCAGAACAACCAGCATAAAACATGAAGCCAGAGATACAATGGATGGTTGGATCCCAGCATGTTAATGTGTTAGAATGGCCTAGTCAAAGTCTAGATCTAAAGCAGCTGTTTCCAGCCTCTGTCCATCTAATGGGACTGAACTGGTGCTTTATGGCAGAGAAGAGCAGAAAGATTGAAATGTT
>NW_015153069.1:0-988 GCF_000732505.1 Cyprinodon variegatus | reverse complement strand
TCCAACAAAAGTCAAATCAGTGCCCATAGAGAAACCAAACTCATTACCATTTTAGAGAAAAAAAATTGACAGAAAAATGTATTACTTGGAATAAAAAAAGACAAATCTATCATTTTTTCTTAAAAAACACTCAGATAACTGAAAAAAATGGTTCAAGAACTACAGTAAAAATAATTTGATTTATTCTAGTATTTAAAAAAAAAAACACCAAGTAAATTACTTATCATTGGAGCGGTTGGAACCCACTTTGATTTTAGATTCTTTTTGCAGTACTTTGCCAAAGCATTTTCACCCACATACCTTTTTCACATCTGCCACATTAGCCTCAAACTCCAACCTGTTTTATTAGGATCACATGTGTTAGCTCTTAATTCTAAATTGGAGAATCTAATTGTTTTTAGCCACATAGCTGGACATTTGGGGTCCAGTTGAAATGTAAACCTCCTCCCCAATCTCAAGTCTATTTATTTCAGGGTAGTTTTACCCATTTCCCATAAACTCCCACCAAATTCCTTTCTCTTGCTGAAGAGAATCAGATGCAGCCACCACTAATAGTCGTGGTTCATTCAGGGTGTTAATTTCCACCTCTCATTGCATTTTTCTTGTAGGTCCAAAAGTAAAACGGTCTTTTCTTATTATAGCATATTTTTGCAGATGTTTGTCATGTTTCCTAAATAGTTAAATGCAAATGACAACTTTAATCAATGTCTTTTCTTCTTCACATTCTTCCAAATGGACCATGCAAAATATTCAAAATTGAACAACAATTTGCACAACATTCAGTAGTCCTGTCAACAGATACACCCACCTTAACCGCGGATAGAAAAAAATAAACAAGGCTGTAATAAACAGAAGGTAGAGGATGCAATATTCCACTGATCGTTCCACTGTCAGTAATGGAGGAACCTTTTAATGAATGTGATGATATTGGGCAAGTTCTTCCTAACATGTCAGTAATGGCGATGTTGCTTCCAGTCATGTTGATGCG
>NW_015153068.1:16100-19693 GCF_000732505.1 Cyprinodon variegatus | reverse complement strand
CAGGCTGCTGCCAGTGGTCAAAGCTTCAACCAAAGCTCTGTGAGTACTGACAGAATTTGGGTTTTCCTGGTAAAACCAGGAAAGAGTGATTATTATCCTGGTAAAACTAATGTTATCAGTTTTATAAATATACCTTTGATTTAAATAAACACTAGTCAGGTTGATTTACAGAATACGATTTAGCTAAGAGGCCTGACAAATATTTTTTTAATCTCGGCACAAAATGATTTCTGTTATCAAAGTGGGAAATAAGAACTTAATTATTTGTTTTTTTTAGTTTTGTTAATCATGAATTATGTTCATCCTCACTAGACCTAGAAACAGAAATGAAGTCACACATATAAGCTTTTAAGCAAGAAATGTCATGTCATCTTAACACTATATCTTTGATTGTTTTTATAATATGCCTTCTCCACCCCCCCCCCCACCCCCCCAATTTATCATATTTAAGAGTAAAACAAGAATCCTTAGCTCCAAAAAAACTGACTGACACAGTTTTCCTTGATATAGTAAACTGGATAAAACAAACAAACAAACAAATAATATAGTAAAAAAAAGGGTTTTAAAAGTAACTAGAGAGACATATTTTTGATGAGCTGGACCTTCTCTCCTCCTAAGAGATGAAGTGAGAGATTATTGTTGGAGATCTAACTACAGCAATATACATCAAATACCCTCCTGACTAATGATCGATAAAGATAATATTTCTGTGCTGATACAGAGCTGAGCTTCTAGATCAAATCTAAAACACATTGTGAATCACAGGACTTTCAGTTTATACTTTTTCCTTACTTTAACAATCTTATCATCATATTACATTAGTTGGTCACCTATCCAGCAAATTGTGTTTTGTAGATGATCTACATACAGTCATGGCCAAAAGTTTTGAGAATTATTCAAATATTAATATTTACAAAGTCCACTGCTTCAGTTTTTATAACGGCAATTTGCATATACTCCAGAATGTTATAAAGAGTGATCAGCTAAACAGCAATTAAATGAAAAATCGATATTTGCCTAGAAAATGAACTTTATCCCCCCAAATAACATTTCAACGTCATTGTAGCGCTGCCTTAAAAATGAAAACAGAAATACATAAATGCTCAATGAATAAATAAGCATTCAATTATTTGCCACCAAAAATACAATAAACAAATAAATGTTAGTAGAAATTAAATTATACAGTGAGACATAAATGTATATAACTCTTTTAATTAGCTTCTTTATATATTTGCCTTTGTAATATTTACCTTATTTATTTTTTTGTCCTTTATAATCTTCAACTTTATTTTTTAATTACTTATATTTTTAAGTAGTTATTTATATGCATGTTATAATATTTTTGTCTGTTTTATTCTTCCTTTGTATTTTTTTACCTTAGTTATTTCTTCGCCACTATTTATTTCTGCCTGCCCTTTTTACATTTCTGCCTGTCGTATTTACATTTCTGTCTGCATTTCTGCCTCATTATGCAAATGAGGAGGGGGTGTGTCCTAGAGAGTCAACTTCTGCTCATTGGTTGGTTAGCATTTTACTGCATTGGTCAAATCTACAGGAGGAGAGGAGAGTCTGAAGTCGAGTCTGAAGTCATTAGCACGCAAGTAGGGACTCGTGTCCTCGACAAGAACAAACTTTGCCANATTTCTGCCTGTCGTATTTACATTTCTGTCTGCATTTCTGCCTCATTATGCAAATGAGGAGGGGGTGTGTCCTAGAGAGTCAACTTCTGCTCATTGGTTGGTTAGCATTTTACTGCATTGGTCAAATCTACAGGAGGAGAGGAGAGTCTGAAGTCGAGTCTGAAGTCATTAGCACGCAAGTAGGGACTCGTGTCCTCGACAAGAACAAACTTTGCCAAATACAACAAAAAATCGCCATCATAGCCAGCAGTCCTTTACACACGGCTATGACGAGAGAGGGCCGCTGCAGACGGGCTGTCGTTAGCTTCGGAGCTCCGCTGGTGCCACGGTCCTCTCAAGTTCAGAACATTTTCTTTTAAATTACGTATTAAATCTGTGAATGGGCCATATGGTGATGCTTAAAACTATAATGTTCTCGCCTAAAATCATCTTAAAACATACTTTTATTGAACAACAGCAACAGAAAAGAGAACTATTAACTTAATACTCTGACCTCTGTGAGTTAAGAAGATGGCCGCCAACCAATGAGCAGAAGGTGACTCTCTAGGACACGCCCCCTCCTCATTTGCATAATGAGGCAGAAATGCAGACAGAAATGTAAAAAGGGCAGGCAGAAATAAATAGCGGCAAAGAAATAAATAGGGTTAAAAAATACAAAGGAAGAATAAAACAGACAAAAATATTATAACATGCACATGAATAAATATTTAAAGGTATAAGTAATTAAAAAATAAAGTTGAAGATTATAAAGAACAAAAAATAAATAAGGTAAATATTACAAAGGCAAATAAATAAAGTAAATAAAGTCTCACTGTATAATTTCATTTCTACTTACATTTATGTGTTTATTTTATTTTTGGTGGCAATTAATTGTATGCTTATTTATTCATTGAGCATTTATTTATTTTTGTATTCATTTTTAAATATGGCAGAGTTGGTCTGCCATATAACAGGACCAGCTAACATCGTATCAGTGATTGCTCCATTAACACAGGTGTGGATGGTGACGAGGACAGGGCTGGAGATCAATCTGTCAGGATTCAGTCAGAATGACACCACTGGACACTTTAAAAAGAGGCTGGTGCTTGGCATCATTGTTTCTTCTTCTGTGAACCATGGTTATCTCTAAAGAAACACGTGCAGTCATCATTGCACTGCACAAGAATGGCCAAAACAGGAAAGAGAATCGCAGCTAGAAAGATTGCACCTCAGTCAACAATCTATCGCATCATCAAGAACTTTAAGGAGAGAGGTTCCATTGTTGCCAAAAAGGCTAAAGGGCGCCCAAGAAAAACCAGCAAGACGAGGACCGTCTCTTAAAAATGTTTGAGCTGCGGGATCAGGCTACCAGCAGTGCAGAGCTTGCTTAGGAATGGCAGCAGGCTGGTTAGAGTGCATCTGTACGCACTGTAAGGCGGAGACTCTTGGAGCAGGGCCTGGTCTCAAGGAGGGAAGCAAAGAAGCCACTTCTCTCCAGGAAAAACATCAGGGACAGACTGATATTCTGCTAAAGGTACAGGGAGTGGACTGCTGAGGACTGGGGGAAAGTAATTTTCTCTGATCAATCCCCTTTCCGATTGTTTGGGACATCTGGAAAACAGCTTGTTGGGAGAAGACGAGGTGAGTGCTTTCACCAGTCTGGTCTCATGCCAAATGTAAAGTATCCTGAAACCATTCATGTGTGGGGTTGCTTCTCAGCCAAGGGAGTCGGCTCTCTCACAGTCTGACCTAAAAACACAGCCATGAATAAAGAATGGAACCAGAATGTCCTCAGAGGGCAATTTCTCCCAAATGTCCAAGAGCAGTTTGGTGATGAACAATGCCTTTTCCAGCATGATGGAGCACCTTGCCATAAAGCAAAGGTGATATCTAACTGGCTCAGGGAACAAAACAGAGATTTTGAGTCCATGGCCTGGAAACTCCCCTGATCTTAATCCCACTGAAGCGAGCATT
>NW_015153068.1:12852-13932 GCF_000732505.1 Cyprinodon variegatus | reverse complement strand
ATAACTAAATTTATGTAGAATGTTTATGTCATGAACTTTAACAAGTTACATCGAAAAATATTGAATTAGTTCACTAAACTCTGCTAGTGCTGTTTTATATGAAGGGAAAGGTGGACTGTACCAGAACTTGATATTAATATTTGGATCTATTAATAGAAATTAGTTACATAGCTCTGCATTTAACTGAATTCCTCACCTAAAGCAATGTCAAGATGAATATAAACATTGTGGGTACTGGAAAAAAATCTGCTGGGATCCAATTAACTACCTATAAGATCCAATTAGTCTAAACACTACCCATCCTATTAAAGTTGATGCCAAACAGTAAAACAATCTGTCTCTTGTGGTCAATCATCAAGAGATGGTGGACAAACGAAAACCCAGGAATTCTGACAAAATGCAAGCATTGATTGTGCAAGAATGGACTGCTATCAGTCAGGATTTGTTCCAGAAGTTGATTGAGAGCATGCTAGGGAGAATAGCAGAGGTCCTAAAGAAGAGGGGTCAACACTGCAAATATTGACTTGCTGCATTAACTCATTCTGTCATTAAAAGCTTTTGTTACTCATAATATGATTGCAATTGTATTTCTGTATGTGATGACAACATCTGACATACACACAGGAAAACCAGAGGGCAGCAGATCATGTGAAAATATAATATTTGTGTCATTCTCAATACTTTTGGCCATGACTGTATGTGGCTCTTAAGAAGTTCAAGTACAATTATTTAATTTTCTTTTTTTGCTGATTTAGAACCTGTTAAAATAACTGATGATTTATTAGTATTTTTTCTCTTTTGATAGATATTACTTTCAGTTTAATACCGTCTTAATGCTGGACTAAATATTCCCGATTTAGAATTAATTCCTTCTCAGACTAATATCTTTCTACTTAAACCCTGTTTGTATAGATAAAATTTTTTGGTTTGCATTTCATCCTCCTCTACCTGCAAACCTTAACCGAGTCTTTAACAAACTATAAATGAAATCAAATTACTTGGCTCATTGGTTCAGCCGTTTCAAGCGTGGGGTGCAGTTACTGAAACGCTTCACAGTGTTTATTATTTTTCTATATCATT
>NW_015153068.1:8641-10163 GCF_000732505.1 Cyprinodon variegatus | reverse complement strand
GAAACATGAAACAATGAGTTGAATTTCAGTGTGGGGTTGCAGCATTATCCAGAACTATTTTTCTCTCTTCTGTAAATGGGTGAACTACAAGAAGATCCTTTCCTTTCCTTCTACTAAAGTAGTTCTGATTGTGATTATTTTACGATTTAATCCCTCTATCCAGAGGGAAAATAATGTTCTTATAGTTCACTAATTTTATCAATTGGTGCATTCACACCAAACACTACAACCTGTGAAAATGTCCCCAGGTTTGTCTACTTCTGCTTGCTTTGAAATGTTCCTGGCCAGTGAAAGCAACCTTTGATTGAGTGGGTCATAATATCGTGTTATCTGGTTTGGAGCATTGGGTGGGGATCCGAGGAAGAGCAGTGCAGTGGTTCACATCCTTTCAAAGTCATTGAACATTTAGTGTCAGCCTGGGAAATTCTTTGTCCTCTACTGCTCCTCTTTTATATGGAGTTCCTCATGGTTCTGTTTTATAAAGGTGGACGATACCGGGAATTTTCAATCGATACAATAAGTTAATGCAGGGTCTGTATCGCCGCTATCAATACCATACAGATACTTTTTAATTTTAAGCTTGATGTATCCTGGAACTGGACCTTTCAGTGTTTCTGTGATTTTCATTTTATTATTACAGTTAAATAATAATAGTATTACTAATGTAATATTCAGAGTGTTATTTTTCCCTAATCTACCTCTCATATTATATCTTTCAATCCATAAGTAATTTTGTGCACTTGTCTGTCGCTTTAATTGTATAAAGTATTATTTGGGATAAATAATTGATTAGCTGATGTTTTACCACTTAGAGAAATGTTTTAATGAAATAAATTTACTAGGTTCTTTCAAGGTCTTAATTCCTCTTTCTGAGTGGGCTACAGTGACATATGACATATAGTATCTACTTTGAAAGATAAGGTATACTGGAGAATGTTCTTTTTCCAGGTGGATCATTAAAATAAATAAATGGTAGTAATACCAGTGGTGAGTCTGACATAGTGGAAAAATTGCAAATCTTCTCTTGGAAAGTAAGCTTGTATGAGTGATGCAAACAGTAACTTTTAAACAGAGCGTGCACAAAGAGAAATGGGCTCATGCCCGCTCTCGCACGCAATTACTAGGCGTTCCCTCTCAGGAACGGATACATGGTTATTCCTGTGCATTTATTTTAAGCGGAGAGGGCGGGTCTTTTCAAAAATTTGTGAAAATCCTCCACTATAGCTTTAATATGAAGTGCTTCTGAAGGTGATCACTCTTATTTACCTGGAAGTCTGAAAAGCCTCCATCAGTCAGGTCTGTTTGAGGGTCTCTCTGGGCAATGAGCAAAGTTTCGTCTCCTCTCTCCATTTCTGTAGCTCAACGTTTTCTTGCTCATGGTTTTTAATGTTCTTTTTACAAACATTTAACTGGCCTTTTACAAACCATACAGCTTGCTGCTGTTTTCATTTATGGTATTTCCTGCTCTGATGGTCTCTCTCTCTCTCTCTCTCTCTCTCTCTCTCTCTCTCTCTCTCTCTCT
>NW_015153068.1:4353-6781 GCF_000732505.1 Cyprinodon variegatus | reverse complement strand
TCTCTCTCTCTCTCTCTCTCTCTCTCTCTCTCTCTCTCTCTCTCTCTCTCTCTCTGTGGTATCTGAGCAGCAGGGTTGCTTGTGTGTGAACTGGAGAGAGAGCTGAGTGGGGGGGCCAGGCTGACCCTGTGTGCCGATCGAGAGGGGAGGGGGGAGCAGCAATGCCTGTAATGATACGGACAGGGAGAGTGGTGAATCTGCAGCAGTTCGTTCATGCAGGAGAAAATAAAAAGTATTGATCCTGTTAAACGAATATTGTTCAATATCAATACCAACATTGGTATCGATAATATCGGCCCTAGGATAGATCCGCCCACCTCTACTGTTTTAGGCTCCCTTCTTTTTACTCTTTATCTCCAAGTTGGATCCCTAGGAAACATGGGGTTTCTTTTCACTTTGATGCAGACGATAGTCAGATCTCCTGCTGAGGCGAAACAAACTGTCGAATCTCTTCTGAAATGTTTGGATGATGTGAAAGCATGGATGGCTTTAAACTTTTTACATTTTAATGAAAAAAGATGAAAGTGATATTTTTTGGAGGCTCTTCAGAGAGCCAACCTTTACACCTGGGCTATCTGGATCATTTTGTAAAACCAATGGCCTCAAACTTAGGTTTTAAAATTTAAAAATAAATTTAAACAATTAATATCCAGTGTATCAGTAGAACAACTTTCTTCTATGACAGAGAGACAGACGGATACAGGCACAGGAAGGCACACACACACAAACACACAGCCACCCACATGCATGTGCGCCCGCACACACACATTCATTACCTTCTTCCATATGTTAGCTGCTGGCTCCTCAGACGTCGCTTAAAATTCGCTGTGTTCTTCCCTGCCTTGTTGAAGCTGGAGACTCTTTGCTGGCATCCTTACTGTGCTGTTTTCCTTCGTGTTGTAAATGAAATGGCTTCATACATCCAGGCGTTATTTAACAAACTGCACACCGGTATCCGCAATTACTGCAAAGTTGAGCTATTAGTATAAGCCCTCTCCTACTACTGACTGAGAGCTGCGAGGCACTTTGGGACAGGCACCGTGTAGGGATAAATGACGCAACAACGTGTAATCTTCTATGAAGCTCAAGAAACACTTATATTAACAATTACAAATTAATCATAAACAATTACATTTCTTAATGTCCATTCATCCATCGATCGTAAATTTCGTCTGTCTTAGTCTTGTTGACGAAAATCATTTTTTATTTTTGTCATATTTTTATTTTAGGGAAACAATTTTTGTTCGCTATGGTCTCGTCATTGCCACGGGAAAATGGGGTGTTGACGAAATATTTTCGTCACCGTCATGGTTGACGAAATTAACATTGCCCCACACCCCCTGAAGGATAAGTCTTTACCTGTGTCATCAGGAGTATCACATAGAGGCAGAAGGAAACAGTGTCAAAAAGGTGTTCCTCCATTCAAGAGGAAATGTAATATTGATAAAATAATTTGTTAATCTTTAAGAGCTACAGGAATCAAATTGTCCCAGTACAAGGCTGAATCTAAAACAATCTAAGTAACTGGGAGCTTAATAATTGAGTCTTTCATGCCCACTGGTGATATAAAACATTTTCTCAGAAGTTCCGATTGCACCTTGGTAGATACAGAGCTAAAAAACATAAACACAATATTTTCGTGGCGTACTTTCTGGTGGCCTGAGAACCCAAAGACCACCGAACCCGGGAAAGATCCCCCTAAAAAAATATTTGATATTTTAAAGGGAGTCTCCTCACCTCTGAGCGGCCGCTGCTGTGTGTCTGGTCCATCAGTGGCTCTCCTCGTGTGATACAAGTTGTTGAGGTTCTGGCGGAAACACCATTTGTTAAAGATAGGCTCTGTGTATTTACCCTGATGCTCTATCTTTCTGGTTCTTTTGCCTGAAAAGAGATCACTCGAGACAAACTTTTTAAATAACACTTCATAACTTGTATTAAATAACCTGGAGACATGACAACACATTCTGATAGAAATTGTAATCTTAATCAGATCAGAGAAATTGTTTAGAGTTTACAGAAGGCAGCTGCTGCTCTCTGGGCTCACCTCTCAGGAAGGAAGGAAATCTCCAGTCTGCCACATCTTATTTCACATCATACACATTAGCAAATGATTAGACATCTATGGCTGCAGCTTTATCAAAATATTATACTTTGTTCTTAGCTGAAGGAAACCGCTCTCATTCCAATTCCAAATCTCTGCCACATACAGAAGGAAGATTATAACTGTATATCTAGGCAGAGGAATTGTCTTAATTAGATTAAAATGCCAGTTCTGAGCGCAACAGGCAGCCGATAGCAAGGTGTAATAAACTTGCACACCTCCAATGTAATTATCCTAACAATGTTTAAGAAGACGACAATAAAAGCTTAAAAACAATAAAACACTGATGGCAGCAGCAGGTTCCTCCTCCTCAGCTTTGTCCTGAAG
>NW_015153068.1:0-1923 GCF_000732505.1 Cyprinodon variegatus | reverse complement strand
ATTACCGCCACATATCTGACTCAATAACCATTAAAACAACTATTTTCATTCGTTTCAGACGGAACTATTCACATACTTGTATCATGTTAAACTGAACTTCCAATATTCACCACTGTACCTTTTTCCTCTGATCACGGAGCAGCCGACTTGCTTGGTCTTGCAATGAATCCTGGGAAAACCAAGGATAGCGAGGATACATTGGACCCATCCTTCAAATCGAGCAGATAGAAGGACTCATTTCAAGGCCGCATAACAAGGAGTCTTGGAATCCGACCAGACCTCAGCGCCGCGCTATGACGTAATCGTCCTTCTGAGGACGTAGCCCATGACTTGGAACAGAGCCTCTGATATCAGTCAATCAGTTGTTGGTTGGCTGTAACAAATGTCCCTGAGGTTTGTTGACAAAGTCTGTCTGGGATGGCCTGACTGTAACCTTTGTCTCCTTGCTGCTTTGGCATCATTTGAACTTCAACGATTCAGATTCCTTAATTCGATTCTGGTTTCTATCAATTCTCGATTTTGATGCTTTTAAGAGGAAGGATCATCAAAGTTTCCATGTTATAAATTAGCTGCTAACCACATTTCTGTCTGGATAAAATAATCTAAATTTCTCAATGAATTTTCCTTCCTTGAACATCTAACTTTGAATGTTAATATAAATGATCTCATAGTTATTTTCAACCAGTATATAAATGTTAAACCTATGAACTGTAAGATGATCTGATGAATTTTATTTTCACAGTTACATTTTCACGTGGAGCTTTATTGTTTAAAACCTCATTAAAACACATTTCCATATATCCAGTGTCTGATGCTGCAGGAAATGTTGCTGTTTAAGACAATTTTATTATTTTATTTCCCTGATTCTGACTGCGGTGCAGTTCTAGGCTGAGTGTCTGAGCTGGAGCAGAAAGCAGAGCAGCAGGAAGGCATCCTGACAGAGTTTCTATCCTCAGCGTCTTTTACTGCACCTCAGCTCCACTCAGCTAGACGTGGAAGTAGTGATGTTTTACTTTTATGGACAGATGAACGATCAGATTTCATCCTTCATCGTTCAGTTAGTGGGTTTTATCAGATGAAACTGATCTTAAATGGATTAAAATAAACAATCAATGAAGTTATTCTTTTAATTATTAAGAATTCTTGGAGATTCAGGTTAAAGTGCTTTTTATTTTATCCAGAACAAGCAGGAAACAAGGCAGGTATCTGTTTAGACATAAAGTAAGAAGAAGAAAATATAAAAGGCTCTGCTCTCCCTGCAGAAGCAGGAAGGAGGAACAAGTTCCTCAGTGAACCGGTGCAGCAGGTCAAAGATGAGGCTCTCATTCTGACTCCGGCGGTATTTAATGATGTTGGCCGTGCGCCGCCCTTTGATAATATAATCCCATCACCAGTTTCTCAGGTAGTGACTGGTTATTTCTTTATTTAACTTTAAGCCACACTTTCAAACAGATAGCTGCTCACACTGCTGTGGATTCTTCTTCGTTGGTATTAGGAAGCTTCTATTGCTGGTTGAAAGACTGGGCATCGACACTAGGAATCAGAAAATAAAAAGTTTGAACAATTCCAGGAGAATTAAAAGGTTTGAACCAGTTCTGATCAATTATCGATTCTCTGTGACCAACCCTACTGGTTGCTCAGCTTCTCTCACCAAGAATAATTTGCTCTGTTTCTAATCTGCTTTAGATGTTAATGAGCACAGATGCTGGTGACTATTTGCAGTTTCTTCAATATTCTTAAAGTATTTGTTTCTACAATCATGTGAACTGGTAAAATGTTTTTTGTTTGTTTTATTTATTTTTTTATACATTGTTTGGATAACTGGCTGCTTACAGATAATAAAACCAGCGGATTTAGTTTCTCAGATGTTAAGAATATTGTTTGGTATGATGATTAGATTAGATTAGATTTAACTTTATTGTC
>NW_015153067.1:16570-19731 GCF_000732505.1 Cyprinodon variegatus | reverse complement strand
GCAAAAACAGCTGAGGTCTGCCCGCTGGAAGACGACAAACAAATAAATAAACAAAGTAGCCTACAAGCGCGTTCTTACCTTTTGTACCAAGGGGTGAAGATGAGGGACGGATTATGCCGGAAGCTAGCGACTCCTTAATGTACTTCTCCATGGCATCCCTTTCAGGCCTGAAAATGTTGAAAAGGCGACTGCCGGGCAAAGGGGCTCCAGGAAGCAGGTCAATAGCACAGTCGTATGGTCTGTGGGGAGGCAGAGAACAGGCTTTGGATTTGCTAAATACCTGGGGTAGGTCATGGTATTCAGCAGGAATGTAAGAGAGATCAATGGCATCTGTCTCACTAAAATTGCAAAATAAGGAATAACCCAGGGGGAAAATAGAGTATAACAGATGGGACTGAAGATAACTGAAGCTATGAAAAGCATAGCATAGGAATAAGAAAATGAATAACGAACTAAACTAGACCAAAGAAGATATAATAGCAAAAATTCTGAAAAGACGCCAGAGTGTTTGCCAGTTGTGGGTACTCTAGCCAAGCTGAGTTTTGCTGAGTCAAACTGAGTTTTTGTCAACCTGAGTCTTCACCTTGTTGTTTTTGTCTTTGCCTCTCGGCAGGAAGTCATCTTGCAAACTGAATGCTTTGGACCTTCTCTCCCTGGAAGGATCATCTGAGGTTCAAACTGAGCTGGGGATTCAAACTGGAGGTTTTGATCTACTTTTCCCCAAGGAATTGTTTGAGCTTCACTGAGCAAGGGATTCACCTCCAATTCACGATAACTGGTCGATTGGGAGGGTTACGGTTCTGAGGATTGTTCCTGGGTCCCTGGATCATTTATTTTGGACCCCTCCCTCATTAGGGACTTCTGCCTCTCTCAGCCCTCCGGCTCCAGGTTGCGGTCGTTGAGAGGGGGTACTGTTAGGAATCCAGTCTTTGTGGGTTGTGTTTTTGTTTGTTTCCCCTCCGCCACCAGGTGGTGCCTGGTTCTCAGTGGTCCTCTCACACACCTGCAGATGGTTGCCTCATTACCGGAGGACTCTTAAGCTTCTGACTGCCACTACCTCAAGGCCAGAGTGTTTGTCAATTTTGCGTACTCTAGCCAAGCTGAGCAATGAGCAAGTCAATTACTGGAACAACCCACACCGACTGGATTCAGAGAAAGACACCTTTACAAGAAACGTGAGTCCTGTTTCCTGTTGGCTTCTTGCTGCACTCCGACTTCCTTGGAGCTTGAGGAGAGCATGTGCTTTATTGTTATTATTAAATTCAGGAGCAAAACATGCAGAAAGGAACGCTTAATTTAAAATGACATATTAAAAAAATTCCCACCAGCATATGTACAGTTTCTGCTCAAACATTTTCTTTTTGTTGTGGATTTTTTGGAACATGGATAACTAGGATCGTACAAGGTTTGTATGAGCTATGTTTGTTCTCTGCTTCCAAACTCAGCATCTCTTCATCCATGCCTGAGATCAGAATTATCTTTTGAAGTTGTGAGAGGCGCTCTTGGGCATTTTGACTGGATTTGATTAAACTTTTAAACCTCTCGGTATAAAATAAATATTTTTATCGAGATGAGAAATCTATTTCCTGGTATATTAAAGTACCAATAGTTTGCATTCAATCAAGTTTTTGGGAATACCCTATTTTCACGACCATAAGGCGCACCGTACTAAAAGATGCAGTCTCAGTTATGTGTGCCATTTCTGTATTTAACACACACATAAGGCGCACGGACTATAGGGCGCGTTTTTTATATACAGGTACATGTCCTCTGCTACCTTTAAATACCTCTACTGCGTATTTAAAAATACAGCGGGAGCAAAACTGAGTATGATTGTGCTTTATTCATGTATTTATTACAAAGTATTAATCAAACCTGGGAGCTGGCCGTGAGACAGACACATCGCTGATGACAGAGCGCTGTGATCACTCCTAAATTAACTTAAAANCTTCCCGCCGTCATCGTAGGTCACTCTAAATGCAAAGTGGTCCCATACAGCAGACCTATAAAGTGCTGCTGGCGCGTCTTCAAACTCCTGTTCTTTCCCACTCGCCATTCCGAGCTGGGAGCAGCTTGACCGTATGGTACGCAAGAAGTGCCCATGCAACCAATCCAACTTGTGGGAGCTGCTTCTGGAAGCGTGCGGTGCAATTTCTCCAGATTACCTCAACAAATTAACAACTAGAATGCGAAAGGTCTGCAATGCTGTAATTGCTACTTGCTCGTCCCCAGTTAGCTATCTTTTCTGCACATGCACACGTTCAGGCGTACATTTGTGGTGAGCAGCGGTTTCATACAGTCATTGAAGCTCAACTTTCTCACCGCATTTCTTTGAAAATGGCCTCTTCTGAGGTCGTAAGAGAAAAAATGCCTATGAAGTGCATGAGAAAAGAAAGGCCTCAGCAGAGGTAGATATATCCCAGAATGCTTTGCACGGAGAGCTCTCCTTGCAAAACATTATGGGATTTGCTGTCACAGCGGCCCGCTGTCGACTCTTGACAAAGAGACTATCGGGGAGCAAAGAGTAGTGATCATTTGTCCAAACGGTCCATTAACTGAGTTCACATTTAAGTCCACTATACAGTCCCCGCTCTATATAGCGATTGAGAGATTTAGCGGTTAGGGCGGACGTTCGGACATTTTAAGCTCGTATGAGCTACGGGAACTGCAACTTTTGAACAGACTGTAGGAGTTCTTGATCAAGTGTATTGATGGATTTATTTTTTCTTTGTTAAATGCAAAATACATATTTTTTTAAAACTTTGGTATAATCGCTGCTCTATTTAGGTCCCTCTGTCAGCTAAAGTTATGTTATGGAGACTCTACATTCCAGTTATAATGATTAATCGATTACTCAATTAGTTGACGATAATTTTAATAATCGATTAATCACGATTAATCAGATTGATTGTTTCAGCCTTAACATAAGTTATCAGAATCACCAAGTCTTAGCTTGTAATGAGATGTTACCGGTGGCCAAGCACGTCAACACTGCTGCATTTTATGTGGTAGAATAAAAAAAAAAAAAAAACTTTCACAATCACTTGGTTTGGTTTCCCATCAGCTTCAACTTTGGTTAATAACTCTTTGTTTTTTCTTCTTTAATTCTTCCTTTAGATCAAGACCAGAACCATCTAGAACCTCCACAGATTAAACAGGAA
>NW_015153067.1:12837-14218 GCF_000732505.1 Cyprinodon variegatus | reverse complement strand
TGTAATTTAATGCCACAGCAGGACGTTCTGCTGTGAACCAATCATTAATATACAGAGAAGCACTTTAAACCTTCTGTTATGTAAGGTAGAGGATCTGTAGTACTGTGAATGTTTTTCTCTTAGTCTGTTCATTATGAACTCTTTACACTTAGTTATGATTCAGTGTTTAGATGAACCAAAGGCAGGTTATTATTAATATTGTGATATTGGAAACTGAATGTTTTTAGTAAGAATATTTTTTAACTTTAACAAAAAAATAAAATAAATTTAAAAATGTTTTCTTTGTGATAAAGAATGTTTATGTTTTTGTTTCTGAGCCTCCTGGGTGGAAGGCTCAATGATAGACTGATAAGAGCTGCAGTAATATTGATAACCTATTTAATGCATACAATGATATACGGTATACAATATTAGGTTTTATATGAAATGTTGATTTTTCATTTGGGCACATGTTTGTATATTTAATTTTACATCTAAAAATAGAGAAACAAATGATCTAATTTGGTCGTTTTTAGAATAAATCAGCTTTGACTATAGTAAAAGTGTTAAGTTGCGTGCGTGTGTGTGTGTGTGTGTGTTTGTGTGTGTGTGTATAGTATATCTATATAGGTATTCCTTTAGAATAAAACATACTACAGCCCGATTACATCACATAAAATTAAGTTCTTTAGAAGCCACAGGGCCCACAAGTTCATCTAAAAGAGATTATAATGTGGGTTTTATTTTGTTTGATTGACTGTTCATTGTCTATAGACCTGGTTTAATGTCTCCAAAGAAGATAAGAAGATATTGGACCTTTGAGAATTGTCATTACATGATAACAGCATGGATCACATACTTATATGACCCTTTTTGTAGTTTTTAATGTTAGAGAAGGCTTGATCAAACTATTGGGTAACATAAACTTTAAACATAAGTGAATAGAAGCCGAGTAGTTATTTCAGCTTGCTTATATCAGACATTATACTGTAGATGCAGGCTGATGTATTCTGATATTTATTGACTGATTTCTGACTGTTTTACAACATCAGTTTGGGATCGTATAATCTGGAAAAGTGTCTACGAAATGTATTAGAAGAAAAGAAAGGCCTCAGAAGAGGCAGATGCATCCCAGAATGCTTTACGAGGAGAGCTCTCACCGCAAAGCAGATGATCTTCCTTAAAGTAAGAAATGTTAGTAGGGAGGACTTTTGGTGAGACCAGGAGAGTCAGAAGCACAGAAGGAAGAAAAAGAGAGAACTGATTGGCTGATCACCACCGAAACATAGCAAGAAATGAAAACATACATTTCTATAACAATCATGTAATTAATATGAAGATAAGTTAAACTTTATCATCTGCATGGAGCGAAATTATGTGGTTTCAGCAGCCAGAAGTGTGA
>NW_015153067.1:4985-12827 GCF_000732505.1 Cyprinodon variegatus | reverse complement strand
CTCAGAAGTTAGCCTGGAGCTGCTGAAGACTTCAGAGGAGTCGTGGTTTAGTCCCCATCACCTGGTGACCCACAATGGGAAGAATCGGATCGTTTTCAACTGTTCCTATACCTATAGGGATCAGAACCTTAACGAGCTACTGCTGTCCGGCCCAAACCTGGGAGCATCCCTCCTGGGTGTCCTACTGCGGTTCAGGGAACATTCCGTTGCCGTTAGCAGTGACATAAAGGGAATGTTCCACCAAGTGAGGTTGCTGCCTGAGGACCGCCCTCTGCTGCGCTTCATCTGGCGTGATCTACAGAGAGACTTCCCACCTAGAGTGTACAAGTGGCAACTACTTCCATTCGGGACTACTTGTTCCCCATGCTGCGCCATATACGCACTACAGCGGCATGTACATGACCACACCCACCCTGGCGATGCAGTGCGTGGGTGCATTGAGAACCACTTCTATGTGGACAACTGGCTACAGAGCTTCCCTACCCCAGACATAGCCAGAGATGTCGCAGACCAGCTGAGAGGGTTGTTACTGGAGGGAGGTTTTGAGCTGCGACAGTGGGCCAGCAACATTCCAGACGTTATTGGTCACCTGCCGAAGGAGATCAGGTCAGAGAGTAGTGAACAGTTGCTAAATCACACCGACATGGATCCGCAGGAACCTGCCCTGGGGCTGCGTTGGTTATGCCACTCAGATGTGCTGCGGTATAAATCACGGCTGCTGGAGAGCTCCCCTGTCACCATGCGACACATCTACAAAGTATTAGCCAGCCAATACGATCCCATAGGGTTTCTCACACCATATACTACGCGGGCCAAGGTGCTTGTTCAGCAGTTGTGGGAGAAGAAGCGGGAATGGGACGACCCTCTGTTGCCCGGCGAGTTGCTCACAGCATGGCAAAATTGGGAGAACGAGTTACAGTACCTGGACCACATTAGTATGCCTCGTTGCTATGTTAGTCCAGCCATGGACCATTCAGCCTACAAGCGAGAGGTCCACATTTTCTGTGATGCGTCTCAACGTGCGTATGGCAGTGTTGGATATCTACGCACAGAAGACGCAGAGGATCATGTGGAGGTGGCTTTCCTGACAACTCGGTCCCGAGTGGCCCCCAAGCGCCAGCTCTCCATGCCACGGTTGGAGCTGTGTGCTGCACTTACGGGTGCACAACTCGCAAATGTGATAACCAAAGAGCTTACCTTGGAGATATCCAGAGTGGTGATGTGGACAGACTCCACAACTGTTCTTTCTTGGATCAAGTCAGACTCTTGCCGCTTTAAGGTGTTTGCGGGAACCCGTATCGCAGAAATTCAAGAGCTGACTGATAGACATGCTTGGCGCTACGTGGAGACGTCAGAAAACCCAGCGGATGACCTCACCCGGGGAAAGTCACTGAAAGACCTCTCAGGTGAGAATCGTTGGGTTTATGGACCCCTGTTCCTGCGGCAGCCACCTGACCAGTGGCCAGCGCACCCAGTTGCAATGCGTGAAGACATCACGGAAGAGTTGCAAAGGTCCATGACCTGCCTGGTTAGCACAGTAACCGGCACCCACCTGTCCATACCTGATGCTCAGCAGTTTAGCACCTTCAGAGAACTGGTGAAAGCCACCGCGGCGTACATTCATGGGGCGGCTGCTGATGCTAAAGGGACTCCTACAGCAGAGGAGTTCAAGGAAGCGGAACTCAGCATCCTGCGGTCCGCTCAAAGAGACAGCTTTCCTGAAGAAATCCAGTGTCTGCAAGCTGGGAAACAAGTCCCCTCCTCCAGCTGCTTAATCACGCTGGCTCCAGAATATGATGCATTAGTCCAGCTGATACGGGTTGGAGGTCGCCTGAGGCGTTGTCAGGAACTGGAGGATGATGTTGTTCATCCTATAGTCCTTGACCCGAGACATGCTGTGACTAAGCTGCTCATCCGACAGGTTGACCATGATCTGAAACATCCTGGTGCAGAGCGACTCTTTGCAGAGTTGAGGAGAAAATTCTGGATACTTCGTGGCCGTGAGGCTATAAGAAGAGAACAGCGCTCATGCCCTGAGTGTCAGAGATGGAGAGCCCAACCTGTCCACCCCAAAATGGCAGACTTACCCCCCGCACGACTCAGGCTACACCAACCAGCCTTCTACTCTACAGGGATTGACTGTTTTGGTCCGATGCAGATTAAAGTCGGCCGACGGAATGAGAAACGCTGGGGCTTGCTCTTTAAATGCCTCACGACAAGAGCTATCCATATTGAGGTGCTGTCCACCATCACCACAGACTCCTTCCTGATGGCCTTAAGGAGGTTCATATCCCGCCGGGGGAAACCAACAGAGCTGCTCTCGGATCAGGGCACCAATTTCAGAGGTTGATATAGAGAATTACAAGAAGCCTTCCAAGCCCTCCATCCTTCTCTCCAGGCAAAGCTGGCAGAGTACCAGATCAAGTTCCGTTTCAACCCACCTAGTGCCCCTCACCATGGTGGCTCCTGGGAGCGGGAAATCAGATCCATCAAGGCTGCTCTAACTGCTACCCTGGGCTCACAAATCGTCAGTGGAGATATGCTTACCACCTTCCTGGTTGAAATTGAGGGTATCCTCAATTCCAAACCCCTTGGTTACGTGTCATCTGACATAGCAGATTTGGACCCGGTGACCCCTAACCTGTTGCTGATGGGGCGGCCAGACCCCTCCCTACCTCAGGCAGTATACCACGACTCAGAGCGGCTCAGCCGAAGGCAATGGAGAGCCTGTCAGGTGCTTTCCGATCGGTTTTGGGTGCGGTTCCTACGCCACTACCTGCCCACACTACAAACTCGGTCCAAGTGGCAGTCGGACACATCCCCTCTTCAGGTGGACACAGTAGTGATGATCGTCGACCCTCAACTGCCCAGAGCATCATGGCCTGTTGGGAAAATCAAGCAGGTGTTCCCTGGGGCCGATGGTCTGATTCGTACAGCAGAGGTTGAGGTTCGGGACCGCACCTATGTCCGACCTGTGAGCCGTCTTATTAGACTCCCTGCTATACCAGAGGAGAATGAACAGTGATAGACTGAGTACGACAAATTTGCTGGAGCAAATTTGGGGGCGGCTGTTCTGAAGGCTGCATGCCTTAGCTGGGGATTTGGGCCGATTCGGCCACTAGGGGGCGCACGCGCGCTCTATCGAGCTGGGTGCCACTACTAGCCAAGAGAAGAAGAGACTGACGACGGTGATTTGAGTGTATTACAAGTTACAGGTTGTGTTTATAACGTTGTATCCGTCCCTCTGAAGCTTGTGGTTCAGTGTGCGTCCAGAGAAACGTAAGTTATATTGTTTTTTGCTGGACGAAATTATTGCTGTTTTATGTTTAATCTGTTAGGCCGGCTGGTTGAGTTATATCTGGTGCTACAGTTCATATTGCTAGCAGTGTGCTAATTGCTAGTTACCTCAGATGGTTTAAATGGGAATTTATGTTATATTTATGCTACTGAACATTTTCTTTGTTGTTAGTGTCGGACATATATAATTATTATTTCATTTGTGTGCTATTGTTAGGCATATTAATAATTGTTATTATTTGTTGTTGATTGTTTAAACAATCAAATTATTATTATTTTCCAGAACCACACTGGATTAAAGTGCCATAAAAGGACTGACCGTCTCCTTCATCTTTTATAAGTCTTGGGGGAACTTAGTGCGTTCTGACAAACGCACACTTCGTGATTACAAATCAGAGAAGCCAGTCTAATAACTGTGAGCCTCCGCTACATATGGTCCTTCGAGCCGGATAAGGTAATTACGAAGTGAAAATGGCTCAGGTTCCCCCAAGTGAAGACGTACGTCCACGTCGGCGAACGACCCAACCCAGATGGATGGACGATTATGAAGGGTACACCCTCCCACAACCTACGAGCTACCCAGCCCGTGTCTCTGCTGCGTTAGAGGAGACTGACTGGAGCAGAGGAAGAGAGGGAATTGCCGAGATGACACCCCTCACCCAGCGCTCGCTTCAGCGTACTCCTGCTGAGTTTATAGAGACATCTCCCAGACTAATTGGAGCCGCAGCACCTGCGTATGTGAGTACGCCATGGCCATACCAGGGCCCATCTGTAATAATGGATGTGTTGCAGCAAATACAAGAGGAAAACAAAAGGTTGCAGCTGATGGTGATGGACATGAGACAGCAGATGGATAGGAGTGATGCAGCACCTCGCAGTTCACAGACTACACAGCTGTACCATCAACAACAGAGTCACTCCCCTGCCAGACAAGAGAGCACCAGGTCCTCACCATCACAACACCCCATGCTACATTCACTGCCTGAAACACGTCATCCACCATTAGGAGACCGGGTCGGCCAGCGGATGCCACCACCTCTCTTGCAGGCCGCACCACCGCCACCAGTAAGGGAGCTGCACCGTCTGCCCGCAGTACCGGACAAGAATACAGCCGACCATGATTGGCCGCCGCCTCCCCCACCAGTAGCCTTCAATGAGGATGATTATGAGCCACCAAGAGACCAGCCTACACCGGTAGGGCAACCTGCTGATGTCGTGGAGACCCTTAGAGAACGCCTGCAGCAGTTGGANTCCTACTTGACTTTTAAGGAATAAAGTATTTCCCTGATCTCAGTGAGTCTCTGAGATCAGGGAAATACTTAATTCCTTAAAAGTCAAGTAGGAGATCTTTTCTGACACATTTTTTACCATGTGGCTTAAAGATCTACCCACAGCCGCTTAGCAAGCAGTGAAATAGAAGGTCTTTAAGTGAAACAAAAAAAATAGTCCCTGCTAAAGTGAGAAATCAATGAAAAACCCCAACCAATCACAAAAGATGGTCTGTTGTACACGATTGGTTCCTGACATGTTAATTTAGGTATTAATAAACTGTTTCAGAGTAGTGATCATAGTGCTCTGCATCATCAGTGCTCCTGCTGCTCTAGATGCGCTGCAGACAGCATGCGTGTTCATGTGTTTTGAAGGCAAGGTTCGAAGTGTGGTCTGAATGGAGAGGATGGTTGTGGATGTTCAAAAATATAGTTTGCTGGAACCGTTTCTCCAACATCTCCTACAACACCTTTAATGATTAATATTTACCAGTCTAATTCATAAACAGAAAAGAATAGGAATTCAGCTAAAAGTTTCTAAATATCACAGAAACAGCCTTTTCATAATTGTCTAAGACATTAATCTGTTAAACCATTGGTCCATCCTGAAGCTTTCATATAAAAGTTTAAAGGTCATTTAGATTAAAAAACATTTTAAACAAATCTCTTCTTTGAACAATTTTCAATAGCTAACTTCCGTTTTGGGGCATCTTTACATTCTATGGTATTTGCTCCGGGGGCATCTTTAGGATCCTCTATTTGGGTCTGTCTTGGTGCATGTGCAACACACGCACAAGAACATTTTAGTTAAAGGGCAGTGAGCAAAGAGCTTACCTTAGTTATAAAACAGTCTTGTGTTAGTCTAACACAAGAAACAAGACTCCACTCAGCATCTCCTTCCTGGCTCTTTAGGATAAAACCATCCTGTTCCATATTTCTCATGAACCTTGCAAGATGGATTTTAGCTATTTTAAATATGGTGGCCAGGGCCTGAAGTTAACTTTTGCCAGGTAAATTGTGAAATCCACCAGCTACAGATGTTTATTAACAGCTAAAACAAAGGTCAACATGTCAGTAGAGGCTTTAAAATGGTTCTTAAAGCTGTACAGAATGCACATTAAAGTGCTATCTGGTCATTTACCAACTTAGTCTCATTTATGACTAGATCATAAATGACAACTGTATCTGACCTGGTGTGACAAGAAGTACAAACCGCCAATAATCTCACTGATGGTCTCATTTATTTAGTTAATACCCGGCTGTGGCTTTTTCTTCTTCCTTAGTGTGCATATGCTCAGTGTTCAAAGACAACTGGGAAGAAAAAATTTACTAATTGATTTTTAATGCAGATTGGCAAGCAACCAGTTTCACCACCAACCAGTAAGGGGTTTGGACCAAGACTAACAAGCTAAAAAAAAAACAAACAAAAAAAGATCCTCCTCAATAACCAGTCCATTCCCATCTGTCCTATAATCAGGGGTGCACATAACATTTTGGATGAGTTACTCAGGTGAGTACCAGAAGATGGTGTTTGTTACTCACCCCATATGTAGTGTGGTCTTATTAAGCTCAGTCTTCTTCACTGTCCTCCTCAGTGTTGCTCCCGCTGTCCTCTGCTTCTGACTCCTGCGTGGTAATTGATGCTGCAGATGTACTTCCCTGTCCTTGGTTTAGCCTCCGATTAGCTATCTCCATCCACAGGTCTACAGCTGGTTTTGGGTCAAATGTCTCTGTGGTCTGCCTTGAGGCAGTGTAAGAGATAGCTTAACCACCTTGTTGATGTTGGAGTAAGTAACTGGGTTACTTTTTTTTACAATTTGGACCAAGTCATACACAGATGAGGCCCCCCGGCATTTTCCTGCCTGCTTTAAGCGCATCCATTCTGTCACAGTGGTGTCTTTATCAAGCTGCAAAATGCCTCATATTTCTGGAGAATGCTGCCAACTGTTGTGTTTCCAAAACTGTTTCTTTGTTGTTTTTTGGACATCTTCGACAGTAATTCAAAACAGGTGTTGATAAGCTGACGGTCAAGCAGTATGCAAATGCGTGTAGTAATATAATTGACGTTACGCTTTCATGATTTGTGACACGCATACGTACCTGCGTACCAGTTATGTGCACCCCTGCCTATAATCCCATATTGAGTTGTGAGCATTAGAGTCACCATATCACCCTTTCATTTAAATGTAATACTATCTCACCCAATGAATTTACAGATAATTACTTGCAGGGATTATAAAATGCATCATGTTAAACTTACCTTGTCCATAATTCAACAGTGTTTTGCTAAAAGTCTATATTGCAACCCTGTCTTTAAAAACATCCACCTCTATTACCCTCCTTTCTATCCCTTTGATGGCCATTAATAACAAAGTTTAATGTAGGTGTTAACCATGTTTCCTGAATGTAATTTCAGGTTTTATCATAAACTTTTGTATGAATCATTTTAACTCTTGACCATTTCCTACCATACCTCTAGTGTTCCATTGCATCAGTAACATCCTGCCTAGTCACCTGACCCTGAATGTTTGCCATCTGCTTCAAATTCTGGTTTGATCTTTTCTCAAGAAATATTCCTCATCCCTAGAAATTTAAATTTCCTTTTAAATGATCTTGATTTTATCAGTTTTATGTTTGACTTGGTCCGGGCAATTAATAACATAGGCAATGAACAAAACGAGTTTACTGGATTACTTATTCTTGCTCTGCTGCTCAGGTTCTTGTGTATTAATATTTAAATGTCTCCATTAGTTTCCTTATGTTGTTCTTAAACCTTCTTTGCTGCCTCACCGTAGCTTAGGTTGTTTGTTCTTTTCACCTTTTCAACCTCCACTGCTCTCTTCCTGAATTCACAGCCTCCATGCCCTGTGTTGCAGCATTTTTCCTGAGCTTCTTCAGTATATTCCTGTATTTTGTGCTCCCATCTACATGTCACACATTTCCACTTGCCCCTACATACTGCAGCAATGTTTCCATACAGCTCATATATTCTATACATATAAATTTGAATATGTATAAATTTGTGTCAACTATCATTTTCTGTAACTCTTGATGCTACTAACTTCCACATTTTAAATATTACATTTTATTTTTTTTCAAGTTTTCATTTAGTGGAATGCTATAAAAACTCCTTTATTTGTGGGATTCCACCTCTATTTTCTCCTACAACGTTTGTAGTTTACACTTTTTTCTTACAAATAGTTTCAATGAATCTAACTTTGCCTTTTTGATACTCTGATTTGTAAACAATTAGCAAATTGCATCTCTTAATGTTGTT
>NW_015153067.1:0-4975 GCF_000732505.1 Cyprinodon variegatus | reverse complement strand
ATCCATCCATCCATCTTCCGCTAGCGACAGTGTTCCAGCTATCATCATCATCGTCATCTACAGCCTGAGTTGCCCTCCTAACCAGTCACAACCGCCCATATTTTCACCACATTTTGTTTAAAAAAATCCAAGACAAAAGAGAGGCTATGGATTGGTCAACAACACAGCACTTGCTCCGTGATGTATGTTGTCTTTTAACCAATGGCGGCTGGTGGAGGCAGGGAAAGCAGAATAAAGCGTTATGTAGCACTATTGGTTAAGCTTCACAGTGTTATAAACGGTTAGTAGCACCAGAAGATTGGTTCGTAATGGAGTGTGAGAGGTGAACTAAGACCAACACCAAATATAAAGGTTTAAATTGAAAATATATTAATATTCAAAAGATTCAAATAATGTTAACTGTCAGAGGAGGACAACATAAAATAAACAATGAGCAATGACTTTAATTAATTTAAAGATTTGATACTTTCAGTCCTTTACCAGTCCAAAGGATCCTTTATTTGGGATCTGTTCTAAAGGGGGAAATATGTGTCCAAATATTAAGTCAAATATTAACTGTGAGTACCAGCTATAATTAGCCACTAACGCTATGAAGTTCATGGTAGTGACAATCACAAGCTCACTTTAATTCAATCCACGATTGCCTCCAATGGAAACACTAGTGATGTTAGGAGATGAGACGAGGCGTGTGTTGAGGAGTGGAGGGGGCGCTTCAGTGAGGTGCATATAGGCTTCATTTGGGGGAGGGGCCAAAATCAATTACGTCTGAAGCCTCGCTACCCCGTGATACCAGGTGATCACTTGGGGTAGTGGTTCAACTTGCCCGCAGCTTTGACAGTTATTTAAACAGCCTCAGTATTCAGTCCAGATGTGGGAGTTGGTAGGAGAGTTGCAGTCAGTTGGATAGTTTGAATATATTCTAAGCATTGGTTGTTTTTACAACACATTTAGTTGGTTAAAACTATTTTGGTTAGATGAAACAATGTAATGATCAAAATCTGAGCAAGTCAGTGGTTACAGTTGTAACATTTGTGCTAAGTAGTATAGCTTTGTAGTGTGCAGTTACCATTGCTAGAGGCCTGAGCTCTGTGACATTGACTTCCACTCTTGAGGTTGTTGGTTTGAGACCCACTTTTGAAAGTTGTGAAAATCATTACCAAGTATTTTGGCAAATGTGACTAATTTGCCCTAGTACAAATATAGATTGGGTAAAAACACTGACAAATTAGATATGTTGGTTTAACCAAAAGATTGGTTGAACACATAACTTCCAACCCAATTAAAACCCCAAACTGTGGAAAAACTATTATTTTTCAATAAAAATGACTAACGCCTTTCATTTTGCTCATCATTGCCCAATATGAAAGAGCAATTTCACTGTCTGCTTGATCTCGTTTCATTAAAAAGTCAGAAAAACAGTTTAGCTTAAATGATTGTTCATTTCTAAGACATTTTACACACAAAGAAACGTACAAAAAGTTTTATTATATACACCAATTAGTAACAATTTCAAAGGAACTTAAAATCGGATTAAACAGGAAAAACAATTGCAAAAAAATCACAGATTATATTGCAAACTGCAGTTCTGCACATTATCAGTAGGTGGTGACATGTTCACATGAAGCTTCATGAACTGTGGGGATCGATGCATTTTGCCAAAAAGGTTTAGTATGAGAACATCTGACCAATTAATAAACTAAACATCAGTGAATAGAAGCCGAGTATTTCATTCAGCTTGCTTATATCAGGGATCATAGATGCAGGCGGATATTATCTGATATTTATTTGACTGATTTCAGACTGTTTTACTACATCAGTATGGGATCGTATAATCTTTCAATTTTACCTCCATGAGACAAGTTCCTCTCACAGTCTCGCCTTCAGAGCTCCTTAAGTGAAGAAATGTTGGTAGGGAGGACTTTCCGTGAGCAAAGGAGAATCAGAAGCACAGATGGAAGAAAAAGAGCTGATTTGCTGATCCACCACCTAAAAATGACAAGAAATTAGAACATAAACTTCTATAACAATCAAGCAATTGTTGATATGGAGATAAGTTGAAGTCTATCATATGCATTAAGTTTATTTATTGTTTAGTTTATGTATTTATTTAAATATGCTTTACAACAACACTAGGAAGTGCTTCACAGAAAATTAAAAACATTGTAAAAGCCAGTTTGAAAAAAAATGAGTCTTTTTAATCTGGACTTAAAAAAAGGGCATATCTGTGAGAACGCGCAGACCGAGGAGCAGGCTACTAGGCTACTTCCCCACTGTTTATACCGCTACCTTGCTATATCCAGAACCATTTGATCGGCAGACGGGAGAACTCAACTTAACTGAGTCAACATCTCAGTTAATTATAACCATGAAGGCCTTAAAAACAAGTATTAAAATATTAAAATCAATCCGAAAACGGGAGCCAGTGCAGGGAGGAGAGAACGGGAGTGATGTGGCTGTGTCTGGATGAACCAGAGAGGAGATGAGCTGCTGCATTCTGTACTAACTGTAACCGTTGTAGTGATGACTGTGGGAGGCCGAGTAGAGAGCGTTGCAATAGTCCAGCCGAGAACTAATAATTCTGTGAGTCGCTTTCTCTGGGTCTTGGCGTGAGAGCAAGGGTTTCACCTGGGTCAAAAGGCGCATCTAGCTTTGACAAGAGCATTTATTTGTTTTTTGAAGTTCAGTTCACGGTCGAAGACAACTCCCAGGTTCCTAACGGCATTACCATCCTTGGAACCAAATATAATGAAATCTGACTTATGAAATATGGTTTCAGCAGCCAGAGGTGTGGCTCTAATAAAAAGTAGTTTTAATGAGAATACAAATATAAGATAACATTAAATACTTAGATCAAAGAGTGGGAAATTATACAAGCTATAGAGTACAGAGTAATTTTAATATCATTCACAAAAAGGGAAATCCTCACAATAATAAAGAGCTAAAAAGAACCTAAAAGTTGCACAAAAAAAAGGTGCCCATAAATACACACTCAGATAGGATAAAATATAATGATATAAACTCCAGCTGCAAAGAAAAAAGAAAAAAAATGAGGCGAAAAAGTATTTTCTCTATTGTTCATGTTATTATTTACAGCCTAAATGTTCATCTCCAAAATTCTCTTCTTCTTCTGTGGTGCTCTCTTTTCTCTGGCTTTGATTGGAGCGCGTGTTCCTGGTTTAAAAGCTGGGCAAACACATTTATCTTCATCTTTGCACCATGATCATAAGACCAATTTACTTCTCAGCTCTCCTTTACTCTCCTTCCAGAGCTGTGCGAACTGCAGTACTGCTCCTCTGTCTTATCCATTGAAACCTACTAACAGTCACCTAATCTTAATCCCTGTGAAGATAAAACTATTTGGGGGGAATTTTGGGCTAAATTAGGAGCTCTAAAGGACTGTGGATCACAGGGATTACAGTCTCTGATTTGTCAAACTCAAATCTCAAGTTATTTTTCTGTCACAGAAGGTGTGAAATAGAAAGCTCAATATTTTAAATGGATTCCTGGATAAATTTCACTTTACAATGTTGGAGATATGAATTTTTGGAATTTCAAATTCTGGAAATTATCTTTTTTTTTAATATTTTAATATTTTAGACTTTTCATTACCAGAGAAGATAAAAGTTTTTTCTCTTAGAAAGATGTGGAAAAAAATCTAATGTTTTTCTTTTGTTGTAACTATTGTATGTACACTGGTGCTATTACTGTTTTATTTTTATATAAGCAGTGGATGCCCTGAAAACAACCAATAAAGGTTGAGAAACTTGAAGTGGGGGGAATAAAAAATGTTTTATCTGAACATACTTTAAAACCCTATGTTGGTGATACTCGGCCAGTAGATGGCAGTAGTGCCAGTAGATGGCAGTAGTAGTAGACTAAGGTTGGACAAGGAAGAGGCCTTCAGGAGCGGAGATAAATGCAGATTCAAAGATGCAAAATACAAGTTTAGCAAGGCGGTGAAAGAGGCTAAACGACTGTATTCTGAGAAGCTGCAAAACCATTTTTCTGCCAACGACTCTGCTTCTGTCTGGAAAGGACTTAGGCAGATAACAAATTACAAGCCTAAAGCTTGTAATTTGGTCGTTGGAGTGGGGGCCCCACTCCAACGACCGACAGTTAGCCAACAACCTGAACAACTTCTACTGTCGTTTCGACAGACAAAGGGACAGTCATGCATCCACCCCCCACAACACCACCCAACAGATCACCTCCACCTCTTCCTCAGTGACAACTCTTTCCATAAAAGAGAGAGATGTAAACAAACTCTTCAAAAACCAGAACCCCTGGAAAGCTGCTGGACCAGATTCTGTCACTCCATCCACTTCGAAGCTCTGTGCTGACCAGCTGTCTCCAGTGTTCACAGACATTTTTAACACTGCATGTCATTTGCCAGCCTGCTTTAAATCCTCCACCATCATCCCTGTCCCCAAGAAGCCAAGGATCACAGGACTAAATGACTTTAGACCCGTCGCCCTGACCTCTGTGGTCATGAAGTCCTTTGAGCGCCTTGTGCTGTCATACCTGAAAGAAATCACGGCCCCCCTCCTGGACCCCTTCCAGTTTGCCTACAGAGCCAACAGGTCTGTAGATTACGCTGTCAACCTGGCCCTTCACCACATTTTCCAGCACCTGGACTCCGCAGGAACCTACGCCAGGATCCTGTTTGTGGACTTCAGCTCGGCCTTCAACACAGTCATCCCAGCTCTGCTCCAGGAGAAGCTCTCCCAGCTGAATGTGCCTGACTCCACATGCAGGTGGATCACAGACTTCCTGTCAGACAGGAAGCAGCACGTAAAGCTGGGAACACAGTTCTCTGACTCACAGCTCATCAGCACTGGTTTCCCCCAGGGCTGTGTTCTTTCTCCTCTGCTCTTCTCCCTGTACACCAACAGCTGCACCTCCAGTCATCAGTCTGTCAAGCTCCTGAAGTTCGCAGACGACACCACTCTCACCGGACTGATCTCTGATGGTGACG
>NW_015153066.1:18708-19781 GCF_000732505.1 Cyprinodon variegatus | reverse complement strand
GCACTTTTACCAAGAATCCAAAGTTAATTCAATAATATTTCAGTATAAATGATAAATAACCCAAAAAACCTTCACAACCAATTTATAAGTAAACTGAAAGTCTCAATTTTTATCCGCAAAAAACAAACAAAATCCCTAATCCCTAATAACTGAAAGTCCAAAACTGTCCATCTCTTTTTATTTCTAATAATAAAGTCCAAACAGGAGTTCCATACACTTCGAACCCAAAGTAAAATCCTGGAACCATTTCAGTCCAAAGTCCTTTCCAAAAAGAAAAATCCAAACGGTAAACCCCCCCAAAAAAAGATTAGAAAAAGAGTGGTACCACCAAAAATCCCCAAAAAGAAAAATAAGGTCCAGATCTCACCGGAGCGTCTTTTTTTTTTTTCCCCTGGACGGCGTCTCTTTGCACCGGGCGGCGTCCTCTGGGTGCAAACTCCGTCAATCAGTTTACTACAAATCTCTGCGGTGATCTGCGGCGCTGGGACAAACTCTGCCTGTGGTTCATCTTTCTTCCTTTATTTTTCGTCTTGTTTTCAACGGACAACCGCACAAAATCTCCCTCTGCACAGACCTGTCATTGCGCGTCTTCCTCACCTGTCGAGCCGCTCGCACCAATGCACACGCCCCTTTTTATTCAAAAATGTTTCCACACCAAAATAACCCAGCATATTAATTCCCATCATCATTTTTTAACCAGTGGAGATTTGAAATAATATTATCAGTGAAATAACTGTTCTACAAGACAGTTTGTCATTGGTACACTTTAATGTGCTTTATACCAGAAGTGAAAAATAACATAGTGGTTATGTTACAGACCGATACATGTGGATTGTCTTATTTAACTGGCTGTTAAATTATCGTACTGTTTCCCAGCTGTGAACGTAATGCCTCGCTCCATTCATGTTGCCCTGCGTTTCCTATTTAATTAGTAATTTATTTTACTAGACTTCATTAAAAAAGGTCACTTTGCATCCCATTGCAAATGAGGTAATAGCTATAATGCACGCATGTGATCCATTTTCAAAAACAGGCTCTTACCACAACGATCACTTTATGTAAACCCACTCTAT
>NW_015153066.1:14959-17277 GCF_000732505.1 Cyprinodon variegatus | reverse complement strand
GGTTGATGGGTAGGCTTCTTTCTGGCACAGATGGGACAGGCCAACACGTACTCCTTTATGTCTTTGTGAAGGGACGGACCCCAAAAACGTCGTGTGATGAGGGCGATGGTTCTACTTATACCTGGATGGGCTGAGAACTTAGCTGCATGCATCCACTGGATGAGACAGGATCTGACAGAGGTGGGTACATACGTCTTGTTAGGAGGTCCATTTCCTGGGTCAGGTTCAGATGCCAAGGCCAGATTAATCAGGTCAGTGATTTCCCAGGTAATGGCTCCCACTGTGCAAGAGGCAGGAAGAACAGGTTCAGGAATATCTGGCTTATCGGGAGAGTACAGGCGAGAAAGAGAGTCGGGTTTAACGTTCTTGGATCCGGGTCTGTAATAGATAATCCGGTTGAAGCTAGAAAAGAACAGGGACCAATGGGACTGGCTGGATTAGACCTTTTTACCGACTGGATGTATGACAGGTTTTTATGATCCGTCCCAACCAAGACAGGGTGTTCCGCACCCTCAAGCCAATGTCGCCACTCCTCCAGCGCTAGCTTGATAGCTAGTAACTCTCTGTCACCAACATCATAGTTTTGCTCTGCTGGAGAAAGCCTGCGTGAGAAAAAGGCGCATGGATGAGTTTTATGGTCTGAATCGGACTGTTGAGATAGCACAGCACCCACTCCAGAATCAGAAGCATCCACCTCTAAAATGAATTGTTAAGAGGGGTCAGGTTGGATGAGTATGGGTGCGCTGGAAAAAAGAGCCTTTAATTTATTGAATGCAGCATCAGCCTCTGCAGACCAGTGGAATGTCTTCTTAACAGAAGTCAGAGCTGTAAGAGGTTGAGCAGTTTGGCTGTAGTTCCTGATAAACCTTCTATAGAAGTTAGCGAACCCCAGGAATCTTTGAAGCTACTTGCGATTCTGGGGTGTCGGCCAGTCCAGTACTGCTCTTATTTTGTCTTCAGATGGCTTCACCTGCCCGCCCTGGAGCACAAACCCTAGAAAAGTGACAGAAGGTTGGTGAAACTCACATTTCTCTGCTTTTACAAAAAGTTTATTCTCAAGCAGTTTTTGGAGGACCAGACGGAGGTGCTTCTTATGATCAGACAGGTTCTTGGAGTAGATCAGGATGTCATCGATGCACACAAAAACAAAAACGTTTAGGAAATCTCTTAACACGTCATTGACAAGAGCTTGGAAACAGGTAGGAGCGTTTGTCAGGCCAAAAGGCATAACCAAATATTCGAATTGGCCAATGGGGGTCTTGAAAGCTGTCTTCCATTCATCTCCCTCCCTTATTCTGAGAAGATGATAGGCATTTCGTACATCAAGCTTGGTAAACACCGTAGCCCCCTGGACAGGTTCAAAAGCAGATGCTAGCAGTGGTAAGGAATACTTATTTTTGATGGTTATTTGATTTAACCCTCTGTAGTCGACAGGGTCGAAGAGAACCATCCTTCTTACCCACAAAGAAAAAGCCAGCACCGAGAGGGGATGAAGACGGTCGGATGATTCCAGCAGCTAGTGACTCATTGATGTATTTCTCCATCGTCTCTCTCTCAGGTTTGGAGATATTGAAAAGTCAACTGCTGGGAAGGGGAGCCCCTGGTAACAGATCTATGGCACAGTCGTATGGCCTGTGAGGTGGAAGAGACATAGCACTGACCTTGCTGAAGACTGGTGCCAAGTCATGATATTCGGACGGGACAGAAGAAAGATCAGGAGGGTCCATCTCCCCCCTACCCCTTGGAGACTGAACAGCAGGAGCCGCAGAACAGAGACATGAGACGTGACAGGAGGCTGACCAAGACTCAATGTGACGTTTTGCCCAGTTGATGTGAGGATTATGAAGTTCTAACCACTCGTATCCCAGCACTAGAGACCAACAGGCAGAGGGAAAAACAAAAAAGGTTAGAGTCTCCCTGTGATTGCCAGAGATCAGGAGCTCTAATGGCCTTGTCTGATGTGTAACTTGATGTAGCTTCTTTCCATCAATGGCTGAGACTCGGAGAGGCTTCTTGAGAGGAATAGTCTCTATTTTCAGCTGTTGAACCAGATTAGAGTCGATTAGATTTCTCTCACAACCAGAATCAATGAAGGCGGATAGAGCGAGAGTCTAGTCAGAAAAGAACAGGATAGCTGGAAGCAAAAGGTGAGGAGATTTCTCACATCGTAGATGGTCCGTCAGACTCCAAACATCCTCTGACGGACCCCGGCTTTTGATTTAGCTGGGCAGGAAGAAATAAAATGGCCGGGCTCAGAACAGTACAAGCAAAGATTACCCTTGAATCTTCGTTGTCTCTCCTCGTTAGAGAGTCTTGTA
>NW_015153066.1:12732-13919 GCF_000732505.1 Cyprinodon variegatus | reverse complement strand
CAGATGCAGTTTGATTATTATTTCTTGGTCTGGAGCTGGAGTCTGGGGATTCAGAAGAAAAAGAAGAGCTGTTAGTTGCTGAAGCAGCTACAGAAAAAATGTGGCTTCTTTGCCTTGACGTGGTTGTGGTTTGAAGTCTATTGTCCAGACGAATAGTTAGCCTGATTAAATCTTCCAGACTAGTTGGTTCATCGAGTGTGGCAAGTTCCTCCTTGATATCCTTGTTTAAAGCCATAAAATAGGCGCTCTTAAGCGCGCATTCATTCCATCCAGAAGCTGCGGCTTTGACCCGGAAGTTAATAGAAAAATCAGCCACAGCCTGATTTCCTTGTCTTAGACTGAGTAGAGCTCGAGAGTCAATGGATTGATCCGAATCTTGGTTAAAGACTTGTGAAAACTCATCTAAAAATTGCACAAACGTGCACCGAAAACTAGATTCTGAAGCAAACCTAGCCTCTGCCCATTCAAGAGTTCTTCCGGTAAGTTGAGAAAGAATAAAGACAATCTTTCTCTTATCGTTTGAAAAACTGGAAGGTGAGTGTTCAAAATTTAATCTGCACTGGAACAAAAATCCTTTCATTTGTTTGGAATACCTGAGAATTTCTCCGGAAGTGACGGACGGAATTCCGGAAGTGACGAGACAGGCTCTGACCTTTGAGGCGGACTTGGCTCCGGAACCGGAAGTTGAGCAGGCGCAGCGTTAGCGTTTCTCACATAGCCTGCAAATTCCTGAAAAGCTCGATTGTGATGTTCAAAACGTATGTTTAACTCACGGAGGGTTAGTTCGAGTCCTTGGATTTGAGTTGCTTGTTCCTCAATCATCCTCCGGTGGTGATTTGCTGGGTTTTGTTTTTGGCCAGTGTTCTGTCATGTTGGGTCTAAGGAGCTCAACCCAAATGCAGAACACCACGGAGGCAGAGTAAAAGTTAACAACTGTTTATTGAGAGTAGACACAATAAAGTTATTTGCACTGATACTGGAACGGGTCCGGGACTGGAATCACAGGGCTCTCTGCAGAGAGGGACAGTTTGATTAGCCAAGTAGCAGAGGAGTCTTGACAGAGCTTGTAATTGATCTGTACCTGATGGTAGTTCAGACTGAGCGTTGGAGAGAGGGAACCTGAAGGGTCCAGAGACTGAGGGTTCAGCAGCGGCAGAACTTGACTTCAGACTTGAGAGCTTCAGACC
>NW_015153066.1:6865-11569 GCF_000732505.1 Cyprinodon variegatus | reverse complement strand
TATATATATTTTTTTTTTTAAGTCAGTGTTGTTTGATGGATGCATTGCTACTTTGTAGTATCTGTTGTTAACATGTGCCTACATAACATTTCATGAAACAGCTGGACTCTTTGTGGAAGAAGAAAGATACAGAGCTAGTTGTTTCTGTGCTTCCAACACAAAGCAAAGGAAACTGTATCATTATCCACCACACTGAGCTGGGGACAATAAGGCCACATCAGTGGCTGACTGGCAAGGTAATGGAAGTAGACAATTATATTGTTATATATAGTTAAAAATCTAGATATATTTTAAAATCTCATATTGATTTTAAATACATACAGATATAAGAAGTATAGTTCCAAAACTGTGTGGCATACAATCACACAGCAAAGACAGCATAACACACTAGCAAAATATGTAAACTCATTAAGATACACCAGTGAGATGTGAAATTTTGGTAAAGATATGCAGATTGAACACAGAAGCAAAAAGAGACATCACTGACGACAAGGAGGACTCTGTGACAATAGTTTTTGTTAGTTGCGGGCAGGACTCTGAAATTATGGACAACAGAGTCTCACATAGCCATCGACTTGCAGTTTGAAAAAGATTTTATTTATCAAATTACTTAAAATCCAATGATATAACATTTACAATTTTTTGGTTTTAGGTAATTGAAGGGCTTTTTCATATCATTGCCAGTCAGAGTGAGATCTGCAGAAGCATTTACATCCTGAACCACTACACTGCTGGAGTTATACTTTTTGGGAACCATTCACAACTTTCCAGACAAACATTGCCAAAGGTATTTGTAATTGGATTTTGTAATTGTGTAGTTCATATGATATCAGTCACTTGTCAGTAAGTTTTGACATGTCCGCCACAATTATTTGTAACAGGTTACACAGACTATCTGAAATTGTATTATGTTAATTCAATAAAGGCCTGGACTTGTGAAGCTGTTGTGACTACACAGCATCTGCTTTAGCTTGTTCATCAGAGCATCAGGCTGACTGATAAAGAGGAGGAGAACCTAAGCAAAATAAATGATGAAATAAATAATAAATTTAACATTATCATAATCTTGGACAAGTAACAGTAATAACTTCAAAAATCATAAATTAAAGTAAATATTCATAGGCTACAACAAAAGTGGTTTATGTAGTCCAGAGTCCTGAGGACTAGATAAACCACTATTGCTTTACAATACCTCCAATCATTTACACAGTAATGGTGGCTAGCTACATTGTACTTTCAGATGCATTTTGACAGAACAACGCAGTGCATCTGAATGTACAACATAGCAGTCAGTGTTGTTGAAGGAAATTTGCATAAGCCAAGCCTTCTTTTTTCAAAAAACTAGTAATGACTATTAATTTAATAATGTAGTATTATTAATCATTTGAGAACATCTTCAATGTAACTCGAAGACAGTTGAATACAACAACTACAGAGACACAGTCTTAAGCATTGAATGCTGCTTCTAGGTTCTTCTATTGAAACTATAAGCTTCATTAAAAAAATCTTGTATGTAATATTAAAAATCTTCAATTATGTATGTTTAAATACACATTTTTATTCTCTACTACTGATTCAGTATATTATCTAAAGGTAATATTTAGTGGAATAGGTTTTATATGAGCTGCATAAGTATGNGTTATACTTTTTGGGAACCATTCACAACTTTCCAGACAAACATTGCCAAAGGTATTTGTAATTGGATTTTGTAATTGTGTAGTTCATATGATATCAGTCACTTGTCAGTACGTTTTGACATGTCCGCCACAATTATTTGTAACAGGTTACACAGACTATCTGAAATTGTATTATGTTAATTCAATAAAGGCCTGGACTTGTGAAGCTGTTGTGACTACACAGCATCTGCTTTAGCTTGTTCATCAGAGCATCAGGCTGACTGATAAAGAGGAGGAGAACCTAAGCAAAATAAATGATGAAATAAATAATAAATTTAACATTATCATAATCTTGGACAAGTAACAGTAATAACTTCAAAAATCATAAATTAAAGTAAATATTCATAGGCTACAACAAAAGTGGTTTATGTAGTCCAGAGTCCTGAGGACTAGATAAACCACTATTGCTTTACAATACCTCCAATCATTTACACAGTAATGGTGGCTAGCTACATTGTACTTTCAGATGCATTTTGACAGAACAACGCAGTGCATCTGAATGTACAACATAGCAGTCAGTGTTGTTGAAGGAAATTTGCATAAGCCAAGCCTTCTTTTTTCAAAAAACTAGTAATGACTATTAATTTAATAATGTAGTATTATTAATCATTTGAGAACATCTTCAATGTAACTCGAAGACAGTTGAATACAACAACTACAGAGACACAGTCTTAAGCATTGAATGCTGCTTCTAGGTTCTTCTATTGAAACTATAAGCTTCATTAAAAAAATCTTGTATGTAATATTAAAAATCTTCAATTATGTATGTTTAAATACACATTTTTATTCTCTACTACTGATTCAGTATATTATCTAAAGGTAATATTTAGTGGAATAGGTTTTATATGAGCTGCATAAGTATGCAATGTGCATTTCATATGTTTGTATGAGCTGTCCATGTTTTTATGTTTACAAATCTTTTTTTTTAATGAAATGTAAGATAAATACTTTTAATTTAAAAAAAAATTGATGTATTATATAAAATACTGTTTCATAAATACTTAATTATTTAATACATTTTAATGTGTGCAATGTAATGTTTTTGAAATTGTATTATAAAATGTCTAATTATTTATTTTTTATTTTACAGGTAAAATTTGAGAATTACAAAGGAATTTTGTCCTTTGTGAACATCAATGGGAACCATTGGAAGTTTCTTGTAAGCTATGCATAAATATTATCCTACAAAGACATCTGTTTTAGCAAAAATGTCATGTATTAACTTTCATGTTCTTATTAGTACATCAATGCTATAAAACAGACAGTCTGTCTTGTGGACCCAGCTGCCAGCAAACATGAAAAGAAAGAGTCAGACGAAGCTGCAGAAAGGTTTAGGTAAGTCTTTATGTATGGATAGAGGATCGCGATTGTTGTGTGCGCTGCAAGCCTCCCCTCTTACTTGCTTCACACAGAGGTTAATACATTTTGTCTTAAATGTTTGTGTTAATGTTTTTTTAATTGTTTTTTTTATTTTCATATTACTGTTTTATTATGTGTAACAAAAGTATTCAATTTTAACAAAAACATTTATTTAAAAAAATGACAAAAAGATCAAAAAAGAAATCACACTATTTCTTAGGAAGAGTATTTTGCTGTGAAACTGAGTGAATATTATGTTTATGAATTGCAGCATGCCGACATCACCCTTTCAAATAGATCTTGACTGTATTGTTTTTTAATAAAAAAAGAAGAGGGCATACCTACTTTAATTAGATCATAATACTGCTATATTTGACATGTTGTTAAAGCATATCTATATGCGTAAATTTTGAAAAGTAATATTTTTTAAGGTCATGTCTGAACATTTGTGATGTAACACAGTATTTTCAGTATTTTTGAATGTCATATATGTTATTCGTATGTATTACTAAATTGTCAATGATTTAAAATTGTGTCCTTTTGTTACTAATGACATTGTGAAATTTGTGCAGTGAATACCTAAAAGTCCGAAATTCAGCAATAGGACACGCTGACTGGTTACAAATGACATGGAAAGGGGACGTGATGGACCATCCTTGTCAGCAGGACGGTAACAACTGTGGGGTCATTGTGGTAAATCTCCAAATAAATTTAGTCAGTTAACAATTACATTTAAATATTGTTTGTTAATGGTGAGAATATTTAGAATATTGTGAAAGTTAACGTATTCGATGCTTTCTTAGATTGCCAAGGAAGTGATGAAGGCTTTTCCTGATCCCCCCAACCCTGTCATTTAGTACTTCGAAAAAGAGACATGGCAAAGGAAAGGAGATTGTTTGCTTATTCTCTCAGCATCTGGTGTGTGTGTGGATATCAAATGATCCACCCTATTTTTCTGTATTACGTCAGATGTACATCATTACCAACTTCAAACCATTGCCCATTTGAAATTCAGAGTTTGCTGTTATTAATTTTACATTTAACTTGTGTGTGGTCTTAACGTCAGTCACTGTAAGAAGACATGATGACACATTTTATGTAGTATGTGTGTGATATGTAGATTTTTTAAATTTCACAGTTTTTACAATTATTTCACAGTTAACAATTTTAAAAACTGTGTTTAATTTTAGTTTTTAGAGACAGGGAACAACTGCTCCCTGTGTTCATTGGCAAAACCACCTGGAGCGAGGCCTCCAATTACAAAATGGGTGAGACAGTGTGTTGTTGTAATGTCATTTCTGTTGACAAGTCTTCATTTCAGGTGTTTAATTTTTGGACATTTCTTATGTTAAAAGTTGGATATGACACAATTACAATATAGTTTCCAAAATTTAAATTTTTGACAACTGCGATTTTTTTCGGTATTCAATTTTACATCTTCATACATTTCAGCAACAAGGCACATAGAACTGCCTTTTTGATGAAAGGAGCTATACAAATAAAATGTAATTGATTGATTAATTACCTCTTGATCAGTGACTGCTAGAAGTAGACACTGGCCACACCTGGACCATACAAGGATAACTAGGTTAACATAATGGTTTCTTAATACTTTTATACTGTAAGAATTTATAGTCTTATTAAAATAAACCTGTTGAGGACAACTAGA
>NW_015153066.1:2996-5997 GCF_000732505.1 Cyprinodon variegatus | reverse complement strand
GTGAGGAGTGCCTAGGATCATCTGAAGAGGAACTTAAGAAAATGCGTCCAGAAAAATGGAATTGTCAGTTGTGTGGTTAGACGTTTATTCAGTTTTTAATTTTTTATTATAAATATGTGTAAAATAGAACAACAACTATTTTTGTAAATCACATGCAGATGACATGAACAAATGCATACAAAATATGCAGCTGAAGATAATTATTTATTTTGATTGTATTTGGTTTTTTTGTCTTTAGATGAGAATAACTCATTTTACTACTTCTACATATTGTAGTAATTTTTTTTTGTATTTGCTTTGTTTAATCCCACACTCATTTCTTGTCCAGGCTGATAGTTGAAGGTGGTGGAGGGTCTCCAAGAGGTCAAGTTTCGATTATTGTTGGGGTGACCGGTGTTGGGGTGTGTTGTTTAAACATAAATGTTCTGTACTGTAAATATATTATGTAAAGTGTGTTGAATAAAGTGTGGTTTACATTGATTTTCAAACACTCAATGCCTAACTGTTATTCTGTTTCACAAATCCAAGGTGTCGTTGTCACCTTCCAGTTACCATGCTATGAGAGTTGCATTTAAGGGGCTGAGAATCAAACAACTTCATAACTTTGTGTTGTTACAACTGGAAACAAAGAGTTTTCCAGCAATGGGCACGGCAACTTAGGGTAAAAAAGTAAAAAGGTGCTTTTTTAATTCTTTTATTTTGAAGTGATACATCAGATGTTGTTGACAGTTTGTGGTTGTGTTCTAGAAGTGTCCCTCTGTAAACCAGATGTGCTAGAAGTGACTGGAAACAGAGTTTTCCAGCAATGGGCATGGCAACTTAGGGTAAAAAAGTAAAAAAGTGCTTTTTTAATTGTCTTTTATTTTTAAATGACACATCAGATTTTGTTGACAGTTTGTGGTTGTGTTTTAGAGGTGTCCCTCTGTCAACCAGATGTGCTAGAAGTGACTGGAAACATAGAGTTTTCCAGCAATGGGCACGGCAACTTAGGGTAAAAAAGTGCTTTTTTTAATTGTGTTTTATTTTGAAATGACACATCAGATGTTGTTGATAGTTTGTGGTTGTGTTCTAGAGGTGTCCCTCTGTCAACCACATGTGCTAGAAGTCACTGGAAACAGAGTTTTTCAGAAAAAAGCATGACAAATTAGGGTAAAAAAGTGCTTTTTTAATCGGCTTTTATTTTGAAATGACACATCAGATCTTGATGACATTTTCTGGTTGTGTTCTAGAGGTGCAACCTCTGTCAACCAGATGTGATGGAAGTCACTGGAAAAACGGAGTCTTTCAGAATAAATACAAAGTCTAAAACTCAAAGCCGTTGCAAATCTATTTCCAGTAGATTAAACATGGACCGGATGTGCGCTTTTATTGTGAAAGCAGCACGTAAATGGCGGTACCATAATGTCTTGAGCTGTTGCGCATGTGAAAATCGAGAGCGGGCTGGCGTTACTGTTATTTTCGAAGAGGCAGCTAGCTTTACCGCAGTTTTATAAAAGATGTGCAACGCCTGATTGAGATCCATCCAGAACATGTGCTCTTTGGAAGTCAGTAGGGCAGGTTATTGATTCAACTTTCAAGAAACAATTGGATTCCAATTCTTCAGATTTAGAAAAGATTACTTTCAATTTGATCTCAAAAAAGTCTTTGGTATTAAACATTTTTAAGTGAATTCCATGACTGTGTAGTTATGCAACATATTGATACTAGTATCATCGTATTAACAAATAACTGGATTAACAAATAACTGCAAATAATTTATAAAGGAAAATGAGTTAACGGTGGCCTTAAGGACCAGAGCCTCTCCCTGAATGTTGAAACATGTCCACAAACATGCTGTGCGGCAGAAAACCCAAACAGATCCAGGGTAGAAAACAAAGACACCAGAGAATATCTACTGCTGGTATTTCTATTCAGTTCATTAATACTTTACTAAACCAAAAATGAAAATACATGTGGACACTAACCTGGCGCAATGTTAAAAATATGACCTTAAAAATTCACCTCCAGAGCTGCAGTGTTAAGGCTCCAGTGACGTATGTTGCGTTAATGCCTCCGACCACTAGGTGGAGCTTGGCGCTTTGTTTTGTTTTTGCCCTGCTGAGGTCTCATATCAGAAGAAGTAATAACCTAACGCGGTTGTTAAGCTAAAGTCTGCTCTCTGTGTGCTTTACTGACAAAAAGCAAATATTAAAGCTCCAACATACTTGAGTGTTCACAGACTCTGAACTCTCTGCGGTCCATAGAACTCTGTAGGAAAAAGTTGGAAATACTTTCTGGTCCTTTTTAAACCACCAAATTTTACGCATAGTGACTTAGCCCGGAAAAGCAGCACAAATCTTAATATGCCAAACGATACATTCTGCGCTAGTCAGTTAGCATCACCCCTTCCAAAAAGTAGCTGTACAAAGCCATACTACTGCAAACCGTACTGCTATCGTACTTTCAGCAAACAAAATAAATAAAACAAAAAGTGTTATAATTTTAGGCACAACATTTTAAATACATTTATTTATCCTTGTTTTTTTTTAACTGTCTAAGCCAACTGTGAATTCGGCTTTTTTATATGACATGAATTAAATAAATATTTACATCACCTTTAATCATAAAATAAAATAATTGTATGAAACGTTTTTCGTGTTTTTCATACCAAACTTCTGGTGTGATGTTCCTCTGCTCCGCTGATGAGGTCCGTTGAACTGCTGGTCTCTGCAGAAATAATGAGCATGTGCTTTTTCGCCCCTTGTGCGGTTTTGCGGGCTCTCTTCTTCTTTGTCTTGATGTTTTTATGGCGGTTGCAAATGAATAACTTGGTGCATTACCGCCACCAACCGGAAATAAGTGTAAATTACGACGCGCAAATTGGTTTCAAAAACTACATTCTTATAGCAAACACATCTTAAAAAATAGCTCGAGCCAATGCCTGACGATTTTGCAATAAATTTTAGGCCTATTTTTAGAAAAATAGATGCTTCACTAAACCTTTGAACTGTTCCTAAAAGTA
>NW_015153066.1:0-1744 GCF_000732505.1 Cyprinodon variegatus | reverse complement strand
TTATAGGTTCAAATAGACACAAAATCTCATTTTTATTCATTCCACTGGTAGTCTGTTTTGCTCAAATAGCAATAGAGGCCTGTGTCTAATACTGGCCTCTATCCAATAAAGGCCTGGACCGCGATGCGCTTGAGTGAAATAAAGGCCCGGGCCTATATTAGAGAATTTACGGTACATATACATTTACATGTATAGATAGATAGATAGATAGATAGATAGATAGATAGATAGATAGATAGATAGATAGATAGATAGATAGATGACAAGACAGAACGGATGCATTATGTGATTCTTTCCAGACTCAAAGAGATCTAAAACTTTTTTAGGCAGCATGGACTTCCTCTCCTTATCAATAGAGCGTGGACTTTAACCTGAGCAGGAATGGATTGAGGGACATCTGAGGGGGACATATCTCCAACCCTGGATTTGAAGAGGTCCGCAAAAGTTATTTTGATTCATGAGTTATGCATTGCCATAAAATATTTTACCGATTGGGAAAAATAGACATTGATAAAACTGTAATTTTCAAGGCATTCTTAGCACTTGTATGTTGGTTGTAACTTTTACCCATTTCATAAAACAACATTTTTGCTGAATAACTTTGTTATGTAAAGTAGGGCAACCTTGAGGACTATTGCACTGATTGGGGAAGACCAATTACCTTCAATGGTGATGGGATAGAATGATATTCCAGACAACAGATGGTCGGAAAAATCTAGTCTTTTCGCATCTGCATGGAAGAATTGATCCTGTTCACCCAAGTTTGTGCTTTGGAATACACATTTTGTTGGAAGCTTTGGATGCTGCACCCCACCTATTTCCTGATGTTAAACTTCAAAATAAGAGTTATTGACACAAACACCTCCTTTTGCTGCGAAGTTGAGCTTCATTGAGCACCACCATGCTTTATGTATTTAATTTTAAAATCCATTTAAGTTTTTTTCAAAAATTCATACCAAGAACCCACCATACTTTGCAAACAAATTCCACGCACTTTTATAGAAACAAAAGTTTTAAAGACACAATTTTCAAAGGTTTGCAATTTTTTTTACTTAAAATTAACAATTCAAAAATTAACAATACATGAATGAACAGGAAAAACAACCAAACTGTACAAATGAACTGTAATAGACAGACCTGTAGAAACCTTTCTAATCAGATCAACCCAAAAGTAGGGGACTGCAATATTCCAGACTCCATGTACTGTACAAAGAGTTCGTAGGCAGCCGCAGGACCACCCCGCAAGTATCTGGGAACATGCGATTGTTGCCATTCTTGTTGTGCAAAAACTCGATTGTTGGAGAGGATGGGAAGCCCAGCGGTGGGATGGTGTCCATGCCAGAGGCAAAGGCTAAAATTTGCCCCAGTGTGACTGGTCTCGTTCCCTTTGGAAGACATAAACAGGTGTAATTGCATTCAACAATTCCAGAGAGCTGCAGGTTTCCTTTCCAACCCAGCAATAGTCTGGTGTGCCATTGCTGGGTTGGAAAGAAAACCTGCAGCCACACAGCCCTCTCTGGAACTATTTTGACTTGTGTGCTTTATGCTGTCCGCCCTGGAGGTGAGGTTCATACACCAGGTCAGTAACAGTTACCTGCAAAATAATCTTCATAAACAGGTGTAATTGCATTCAACAATAATAACCCAAAATTAAGAATAAGAACACAGGAAAGTTGCAGATACCCAACTTTTATTTAACTCTTTTTTTTTTTACTTTTTTTTTCCTTTTCGGAGGCTCCTCTGT
>NW_015153065.1:18412-19814 GCF_000732505.1 Cyprinodon variegatus | reverse complement strand
GGCTTCAAAAGCCTACATTGTTGTGATCCACTGTGTTATATGTCTAAGATATTTTTGTATGAAGCTGACTAAAAACTTCTTTATGTATATTAACTCATATCAGTGTATTATCCACATTAATACATAATAACATAGAAGTGATTTTAAAACACGCACTAATGTGCTGTTAAATTTTTTTTTTCTTTCATTTTATTATTTAAAAACAGATTGAAAAAACTGATAAAAATATGATCAAACTCTTAACTTTTGAAAGTATTTCACTATCATAGGCAAAAACATTAGTTACATCCTGAAAACCTTCCCATTTCACAATATTTCTATTAAATCATAAAAATATTTGCTTATCCTGATTGCATTCTTCAATAGGATCATTACATAGAGTTATTGCACAGGGTTTCTGGTATTATATAGGGAGATATTTATATCTATCTATTTTGGACTGGGTGTCAAATATAGAGAAACCAGTTATTGCACAGGGTATCAAACAGTAATTGCACATTATAAATTGCACAAATTATTGCCATTGTAGCATCGCATTTGTAGGTGCATGTAGGATAAGGGGCTTAAGAAACAATTATAAACTTACAAAATCAGATAAGGGGCATACATTAGCTAAGAGATAGTAAGCAAAATAAAGCACCCAGTGAAAACAAAAGCAAATTGAAGGCATGAGTCATAAATTGACAGGTGCAGATAATGGATGTAATGAAGAGTTTCAGGTGAAACCAATACACTGGCCTGGCCTCTTAATATGGCCTGGGCAAACATACACGCGCCACTTCATTTTTAAAACATATAAATATAAAAAATATAACCGCAGATGTCTGGGGGACAGTGATTCGCCTAGATGTTATAAATGCTGGTGTACCATAAATGATCAATTATGAACAGCTTCGTTTTTGCCATCAAGTCGTTTGCCCATAGGAAGACGTTACTTGGATATAACCTAACGGAATATCTTCAGAACGGCTCCAAATGACACAATACTCACATGGCTGAGTAGAACATGATGTAATAACGTAAAATCAAGGTGCCCAATGTTAAAAAAAAAACAAAAAACGGCGTTTCCCACTAAACTAGCCTGAGGACATGGGCCCAAAAATAATCTCCTCACTTGCACATGAACCTTGGAAATAAACCTAAAACTAACAAAACTGACAGACTGGACACAAACAGGATTCAAACGGGGAACAAACAGAAAGCAAACAATGATCTGGACATGATAGCTGTAACTGACCCCAATATAAGGGAAACCGGCAGGTGGATGAAAGGAGTGATTAGGAGCTGGACAGAACTAGGCAGGTGAGTAAAATGAGCAATTAGGGCCAGCTATCAGAGCAGATCAAGATACCTGGGCAGGCAGGCCATGAAGATGGAGCAGTTCCAGTTCAGTAGATGAATC
>NW_015153065.1:14860-17906 GCF_000732505.1 Cyprinodon variegatus | reverse complement strand
ATTAGTCTTATATTTTCGTTATTTACTCGAAAATTGAACCTCTGCCGTTTTACAGGATGCACAGCTTTGAGTGGTAACTAGGTAACTGCCGGAGAGTAACGCAAAAATTATCGGACTGATCCAATCAGCTCTCTGACAACCAATCACCTTGAATGCTCTTTGAATCGCTTTGGACAGATACGATGCATAGGTTTCACAAGTAACCGCCTCCCCACACCCCGCGCTCTCTTGTTGTCTGCTCAAGCTAGTAGTTCTAATCCGCACATGGTGCATGATTAATTGTATTGCCCGCCCGCTCTCATTCGCATTATAAAACACCACCTCGCATAGTCTATCTATATCAGGGAGACTCCCAGAACTTCCGGGAGACTTGGAATGTCTGTTAAAAATCCACGTTTATCTAGTCAGTTTTCATTATGGTCCAAAAAAAAAAGGAGCATCAACGAAATAATTTTGCCATCTTCAACGTTGACGAAAACTATACTGTTCAGATGAATCATAACCTTGAGACCATGATTGTATCTCCTGGGCAGGCAGGCCGTCAAGATGGAGTGGTTCCAGTTAACTTCTTTGGAGAGTAGATTGCAGAGTAGTTCTCAGAATAGGGAACTGAAAATAACACAAGGATTAATGGGGACATGAAGTATTTCCAACTGTTCAAAGAGGCAGAGAGCTACCATGTGTATAACACTTCGGCAAAGAGTGACTGGCTCACTGCAATACTCACTGCCATTGTCATGTATATAGATAGTTTGAAAATCACATATTTATAATATAATGGATGGAAGACACATTATCCGCTATCCTGTGTTAGCTTGCCATCAATGTTGTCAATACCTAGTTGTTTTTATAATTTCATTCACTGCCAAATGAGTTGTAAGCATGCATATAAATGGAGCTGAATTATTTTTTTCTCGTCTTTGTTGTCTTCTTTGGGAGCTTAAAACAAACAACATGAACATTTTCTTAAACCAACAGAACCAGTCTCCAATGTAGTAGTAACTCCACAGAGTTTGGAGTTGATTGAATTCCACAGACCTGGTAGTCTGTCTTGCTCCTCCTCTGGATCATCTCTCACCTTCGTCTGGATGAATGGCAGCTCTCAGATTACAGCGGGTGGTGGACTTCAGATCACTGATGGAGGATCCACTCTGACTTTCTCCGGTATCTCCCGCTATCACCATGGTACATATAGGTGCCGTGTTTCCAATCCTGTGAGTTCTGGCATCAGCGATCCAGTTAGCGTCTTTGTGAGCTGTGAGTAGTTGAAAAATGGACACATGATCAATTCAAAATACTACAACATTTTTTTTTGTTTGTGAAGTGCTCTTTAGTAAATAACAGTTTGCTTTGATTGAGATGCACATATTGCAATAACTCAACAAACTAACCTTACTTTCTGTTTCCTATACAATTAGATGGTCCAGAGAAGATGAGACTGAAATTTTCACCTGAAGAAGAATTCTATGAAAAAGGAACAGATATTTACCTCTCCTGCTCGGCTGAGTCTCAGCCTCCCCCAGTATATACGTGGTATTGGCGTGGGGTTCCCCTGTCCCATCGTGAACCGGTGCTTAACCTGACAAACATTCAGACAAATCAGAGTGGGATCTACATCTGCCAGGCCAGAAACAGCAAAACCTCCAACTTTATAAACTCTTTTCGATTGCCTATTTTTGTGTATGGTAAGTCTGAAAAAGTGTCCTGTAATATAGATTTTTTAAAATAATAAATCAATAATCAAAAAAGGGTTAAATTTGTTTAAGTCGAGGATTTTATAACTTCTTGGTATAGCTTCTTTCTGATTATGGTTAAAACTTGCTTAAAAAAACAAAAGAGAAAACTAAATTATTTTATGAGCCAAGATAAAAGCAGATGTTTTGGAAGATGTCATGTTTTATAGCTTCTTTTCCTTTTTTTGTTATTGGTATAAATCAAGTTATCTATCGCTATTTCTCAAACTGACAACAATATTCAAAATGTTAGAAATTATTATTTGTACTCACCACTCTATCTATTCTAATGTTTCACCCACAGAGCGAATCTCTAATGTCACAGTAACCCCAGAGAGTGTGGACTTGGTTGAGNCTCAGTTTCACTGGTTTCTGAATGGAGCTTTGCTGCCTAATACTGGATCAGAGCTCAGATTGATGAACATTCAGGCAAGTCAGAGTGGAAACTACAGCTGTCAGGCATTCAACAGCAAAACTCTGAGATATCAAACTTCTCGACCGACAGCCTTGTCTGTACTTGGTAAGTCAGGTAACATTTTTATATATAAAAAATATGTAACTGTTGGGGGGGGGGGGGGTGCTGGACAGATATGGTGAGAAGTGGATTCGACATAATGCTTTACTTCAAAAGCCTACATCGTTTATTACTAATTTTTCACATTATTCATTTTTTTTTATCTGTGTTACATGTCTAAGATATTTTTGTATGAAGCTGACTAAAAGCTTCTTTATGTATATTAACTCATATCAGTGTATTATCCACATTAATACATAATAACAAAGAAGTGATTTTAAAACACACACTAATGTGCTGTTAAATTTATTTTTTTTCTTTCATTTTATTATTTAAAAACAGATTGAAAAAACTAATAAAAATATGATCAAACTCTTAACTTCTGAAAGTATTTCACTATCATAGGCAAAAACATTAGTTACATGATGAAAACCTTCCCATTTTACAATATTTCTATTAAATCATAAAAATATTTGCTTATCCTGATTGCATTATCTAATAGACTTAGTGGAACATACGTATCTTTTATTTCACCAAATAAGTAAAAATTGTATCAAGATTTTATTATCATATTGTAGGCCCTGCGATGGACTGGCATCCGCCTGTCCAGGGTATACCCCACCTCTCGCCCGTAGACAGCTGGAAATAGGCACCAGCACCACTCGCAAGCCCCACTCGGGATAATTGTGATGGAAAATGGATGGATGGATTTCAGGTGTAAAATGTCAATAGAGTTTAAAGTAAACTTTTCAAAACGTATGGCCATTAGAAACATCAAGTGCTGTAAAAAAAATGTGCT
>NW_015153065.1:9592-12535 GCF_000732505.1 Cyprinodon variegatus | reverse complement strand
GAGCTTGAGAGGCTCTAGATTGAGTTCCAAAAGATTGTTCTCGGCCAGAAGTCTGGACATTTTGGCTTCTGCCTAAGGTCTGGAGGCTTTAAGGTATAGTGGAGGATGTTCTTTTTTTGGGTGGATCATCAAGATAAGTGGTCCTCTCAATTGCCAGTCATTCCGCTGATATGTTTACGCAAGGCCGTCATATGTGCTCGTCCCCATTTTCACTTACTTGTGATGAATCTGACATAGCAGGAAAATTCCAAAATTTTCTTTTGGAAAGTACCATAAGCTTGTATGAGCAATGCAAACAGCAACTTTAAAACAGATTGTGCACAACGAGAAATGGGCTTGGGCATGCTCTTGCATGTGTTTAATAGGCGTTTCTTCTCAGCAGGTGCAGAGTTGTGCATGTGCCTTTATGAACACACCGGTTGCATATGACTTTTTTTAATCCCAGATCCAATTTTTTCCATATCACGCTGTCCGTGTATAAAGAGGCTCCGACTAGGCAGGGTTAGTAGATCTGTGCAGATTTTTTAACTTCCCTGTGCCACACGAATTACCACAATGTCCAACATTTGACTTGGGCAGATTCTGAAAAGTTATTAATATGGCCTGGGCAAACATACACGCGCCGCTTCATTTTTAAAACATATAAATATAAAAAATATAACCGCAGATGTCTGGGGGACAGTGATTCGCCTAGATGTTCTAAATGCTGGTGTACCATAAATGATGCATTATGAACACCTTCGTTTTTGCCTTCAAGTCGTTTGCCCATAGGACTTACTTGGATATAACCTAACGGAATATCTTCAGAACGGCTCCAAATGACACAAAACTCACATGGGTGAGTAGAACAAGATGTTATAACGTAAAATCACAAAATCAAGGGCCCAATGTAAAAAAAAAAAAAACGGCGTTTCCCACTAAACTAGCCTGAGGACATGGGCCCAAAAATAATCTCCTCACTTGAACATGAACCTTGGAAATAAACCTAAAACTAACAGAACTGACAGACTGGACACAAACAGGAATTAAAACGGGGAACAAACAGAAAGCAAACAATGATCTGGACATGATAGCTGTAACTGACCCCAATATAAGGGAAACCGGCAGGTGGATGAAAGGAGTGATTAGGAGCTGGACAGAACTAGGCAGGTGAGTAAAATGAGCAATTAGGGCCAGCTATCAGAGCAGATCAAGATACCTGGGCAGGCAGGCCATGAAGATGGAGCAGTTCCAGTTCAGTAGATGAATCCAGTTCACTTCTTTGGGTTGACTCAGGAGAGTAGTTCTGCAGAGGAGTTCTCAGAACAGGGAACAGAAAATAACACAAAGATTAATAGAGACATGAAGTATTTCCAACTGCTCAAAGAGGCTGAGAGTTGCCATGTGTGTAAGACTTCGGCAAAGAGTNAGAGTTCTTGAAGACAATCATGGAGCCTGGCTGAGTTGAGACATCATGGACTGGAATTAAGGAACCATGACCTATATGCAGGAGGCAAACACAAAAACCTGGCAACTGGCAGTGAGGAAGGCAAGGACTAAGTGACAGGATACAGCGAGGTTGTGGAAACTTTGGGTATCGACGTTTAGAAAGGAGTCACTCTAGGAGTCTTGGGGGTCGATGCTGGCAAAAACGTCTTGTAGGTTCATTGGAATCCTGGGGGTTGCTGTTGGAAACCCAGAAGGATGGCCATGGCAGAGTGAGAGGTCTTGGAGGCTGGCTTGGAGTTTGAAAGTTCCTTGGCAGAGGCAGGGGCCTGGGAGCTTGAGAGGCTCTAGATTGAGTTCCAAAAGATTGTTCTCGGCCAGAAGTCTGGACATTTTGGCTTCTGCCTAAGGTCTGGAGGCTTTAAGGTGTAGTGGAGGATGTTCTTTTTTTGGGTGGATCATCAAGATAAGTGGTCCTCTCAATTGCCAGTCATTCCGCTGATATGTTTACGCAAGGCCGTCGTATGTGCTCGTCCATTTTCACTTACTAGTGATGGGTCTGAAATAGGGGGAAAATTCCAAAATTTTCTTTTGGAAAGTAAGCTTGTATGAGCAATGCAAACAGCAACTTTAAAACAGATTGTGCACAATGAGAAATGGGCTTGTGCATGCTCTTGCATGTGTTTAATAGGCCTTTCTTCTCAGCAGGTACAGAGTTGTGCATGTGCCTTTATGAACACACCGGTTGCATATGACTTTTTTTAATCCCAGATCCAATTTTTTCCATGTCACACTGTCCGTGTGTAAAGAGGCTCCGACTAGGCAGGGTTAATAAATCTGTGCAGATTTTTTAACTTCCCTGTGCCACACGAATTACAACAATGTCCAACATTTAACTTGGGCAGATTCTGAAAAGTTATTAATATGGCCTGGGCAAACATACACGCGCCACTTCATTTATAAAATATATAAATATAAAAAATATAACTGCAGATGTCTGGGGGACAGTGATTCGCCTAGATATTATAAATGCTGGTGTACCATAAATGTCATGATGGGTACTCAAAGGGGACCCAATTATGCAGAACACCACTGAGGCGGAAACAGGAGTAAAGGCTTAACAGAGTTTATTTCAACAAGCACTGAGATTATGACAGGTTCGGGTTCAGGCCTGGGAAACTGGTTCACTGGAGTCTGCGTGGGAGACAGTTCAGTTAGCGAAGAATCAGAGGAGCTTGACTTTGGGGGTTTCTGGTTTGTACCTTGAGGGTTCTTGAGGTTAGCTTTGGGAGAGTCACTGTTGGCTCTGGAGAGGAGTTGATCAGCAGAGTCCGCTTGCTGCTTCAGCGTCTCACGTCTAGTAATGAACAGACCTTGGCTTTGGGTTTCCCAGCTCTTAGTCCTGAGCTGCATGGAAGTTCTCTATGGATCTTCAGGTTTGGCTCAGAGGGTTGGCTCGGCAGGTTAGCTCTTCCAGAGCTTCACAGAGGAGACACTGGTTTCCAACTGGATACAACA
>NW_015153065.1:3619-7014 GCF_000732505.1 Cyprinodon variegatus | reverse complement strand
TATGTAATTGTAACAAAAAGAAATGCAGAACTGAGAAATGTTTGAGAAATTGAGAAAGACCAATTTTCTACATCTAGAAACTGAACATCAGTTTTGAGTCTTTCCTCAGATTTTCAGTTAGGACACTTAAAGCCATAGTGGACCATGTTCTTTTTTCGGGTGGATCATCTAAATAAGTGGTCCTCCTAACTGTCAATCATTCCAGTGATATGTTGACGTAAGGTTGTCCTATGTGCTCGTCCCTATTTTCACTTTCCGGTGGAGAGTCTGACATAGTGGAAAAAGAGCAAATTTTCCTCTGGAAGGTTAGTTTGTGTGAGCGATGCAAGCAGCAATTTTTAAACAGAGCGTGCACGAGGAGAAATGGGCTCGTGCACGCTCTCACACGCGTGTAATAGGAGTTCCCTCTCAGGAGTCGGTACAGGGTTGAGCATGTGCATTTTTATTTTAAGTGGAGAGGGCGGGTCTTTTAAAAAATCCGCAAAAATCCTCCACTATACCTCTAAAAGAGTGCCCATAAAAATGTAATTTGATTGGCTGAAACAAGGGAGCTCTCTGATTGGTTGCCGTCTTTTTAGCAATGGTCAATAAAGGAAGTCGGGAGAGTTTAAAAAAATCCACAAACCGGCAAATTACAAGCAACTAGCAAATCAATATGTTTGTGTCCATCAGAAATATATAGCTGACTTTTTTCATGTGTATTTATGAACCTCTTGTGTGCTTTTACAAGTCCAGAGTTTGCTTTTCTGCAAGCAGTGAATCTTTAATGAGTCCAATAGTATTTATGTCTGCGCTCTGACTGAGGCATATGTTGACCCTCTAAGACACACCCTTCCTCATTTGCATAAGGAGGCAGAAATTCATTCAGAAATGTAAAAACGACGAGCAGAAATAATTAGCATTGAAGAAATAAACAGGGGAAAAAAATTCTAAGTAAGAATAAAACTGTCAAAATATTATAACATGCACATAAATACTTAAAAACGTAATTAATAAATAAAGTTGATGATTATAACGGACAAAAAATAAATAAGGTAATTATTACAAAGGTGAATAACTAAAGAAGCTAATTAAAAGAGATATATACATTTATGTCTCACTATATAATTTATTTTCTACCTATATTTATTTATTTATTATATTTTGGGGCGCAAATTAATCGTATGCTTATTTAATTATTGAGCATTTATTTATTTATTTTTAAACATGGTAGAGCTGGTTCTCCATATGAGCCATCTTACCACATGGATGACTTTGTTTTGCACCTTTTCACTGTATCCATATCATTAGTCTGATATATATTTGTAAAGATTAATCGGATATTTCAGATTTTTAGGCAAGGCAAGTTTATTTATTATTGTTATTATTGCACAATTAAATATAAAGGCAATTCATAGTGCTTTACTTTGAATTCATTATCTATAGCTTTATATTTACCAATGTTTGCATAATTTGTTTTTTTTTTTATTTTCTTTTGTTCTAAAACATGTTCTTACATAAAATCCCAATAAAGTATATAGAATTTTCTGGCTGTAAAATTACAAAATAAAAAAAATAAAAAAAACTTTATAAAAATGTTTTTTTATGTCTTTAAAACTTGGGTAATTTCTGTTTTTGCAGAAATGAGTCAAATTAAGCAACCTCTTCTCTTTGTCTCCATCAGGGCTAAACACAACCATTCACACATTCATGATTAAAGAGAACAGGCAGGTGATTGACAAGAGATACTGCCTGAGGGATGAGTGTGGGTAGGTAGATCAGCATCATAGATCTGTTTCTAGAAAAGTATCAGTCTCTGCATTGGGCTTCAAACATTAGCCTGAATTTGCAGCTGGTTCTAATAACATTTATGTTTTTTCCCTTCAGGCCAGAGCGATATGTTTTCAGAGTTCCCATCAGCCCGTTTGTTCCTGTTAACATGAGGATCACTCTGCTTATGAAGTAAGAACTCACTGAACAGAAAAAGAGAAAAAACAAGCTTGTTCACATAAAAACTAATTTAGATAAATACTTTGCCTTTAAATTAAAGGATACATTGTTAACATATTTGATTAAGGAGTTTCAAATTCTTTTTAAATAAACTATTTAAATATGATGCATTCCAACATAATCTTTTCCTCTTGGATATTTTTATTTCACTTCATGAATATAATTGGAATCANTTGCTGGTAGATTGAGCGCAGGTTTGTACCTGTTCAGAGATTTGAGCAGAGTGGCAGAGGGGGGAAACCTGGAGGGTCCAGAGGCTGACGGCAGGCTGAAGGCTGACAGGTTTGATTCTCCAGGGTTCCTCCGTGATCAGACAGACTGGTTTCAAACAGAGAAACTCTTCCAGAGCTTCTGATCTCCAGGGTCCTTCAGTAATCAGGCAGACTGGTTTCAGACAGAGAAACTCTTCCTGAGTTTCTGATTTCAGACAGGTTCTTCCTAGAAGCAGAGAGGACAAGAACAGGTTAGGTTCAGGTTATCAGGGAGTCTAGATTCAGGCAGGCAGGTTGGCCCAGGCTTGCTAACCATAACTGGCAAAACACTCTGGCGCCGGAGTGTTGTCCACAGCCCACTTAAGTACTCGTCCCCTGATGAGCAGATGAGAAGCAGCTGGTGAAGTCAGCTCCAGCTTCAGGAGATCCAGTACGCCCTCTGGTGGAGGAAGGTAGACAGCACCCCAGATCCCAACAGCACCACAAACCATCAGGAAGGGATCCTCGGCGCCCTCTGGTGGGCAAGCCTCTGGATCCCAACAGTAACGTCTTCAAACTTGAAAACAAAGTCCAGTAGATTGTTTTTTTCAGCTTTTTTAGAATTAAGAAGTGTAATGTACTGATTTATCTTCCATATAGATTTAGTCAAACATCCGCCGCAATTATCAAATCTCAGTTGATTTACCAGAAAACATAAAACTGTTGCAACCAACTATTCAAATATGCTTATTAGTTAATAGGAAACGTTACTTGCTCTAAAGAAAAGTAAAACGTGAAGCTCACAATAAGTGATTTATGCTTTAATATTGCTTTTTAATGCTTTTTCAGTTCTACTGAGTTGTTGGTGGTTCATCTATGTGCTGTAGATGAGTCCACCACCTGTTCTGCTCTGCTGAGCACAGACATGGCCAGTGAAAGCAGGTACCCGTCAAATACACAGGTAAATATCAGCAAAGTTTTTTTTTTTTAACTTCACGTTTTTCTTAATTCATGTTTAACATTGCACCAAAAGTGCAGAAGCTTTTTTATTTGTTTATGTTTAAATGGCTGATAACAATAAAACTGTACAAATTTTGCTTTGCCCTCTTTAGAAAGTCAAACAACTTAAAAAAAAATAAAAATACTTGCATATTTGATCAAAGTTTTTGTCTAATTAGGTTACATTAAACCATGCATGTTTTTAAGAAGAATTAA
>NW_015153065.1:0-2152 GCF_000732505.1 Cyprinodon variegatus | reverse complement strand
AAATTTTGCTTTGCCCTCTTTAGAAAGTCAAACAACTTAAAAAAAAATAAAAATACTTGCATATTTGATCAAAGTTTTTGTCTAATTAGGTTACATTAAACCATGCATGTTTTTAAGAAGAATTAAAAAATAAAAGCTTCATACCTCTCAAAATCCACCTGGTTGCCGGTGACCCGTTTTAAAGCGTTTACAACTAATAACTGAAAATTACAGCTGTAAAATGTTTACCAATATAGACATGTTAGACATCGTTGGAAAGCGAGCACCAAAGCACAATTAACACAGATATAGCAGCATGTTGATCATGTAAACAAAGCAGCCAGAACTACATAGTACATCTGAAGGCGTTCAGAAGCCATTTTATAGATCTAATGTTTAATTTACATTCCATTTGTCCATAAGGATGCACAGATTAAAAGTAATCCAGAATATTCATAATAAAAATATTACATGTTGAGAAAATCACCACATAATGTCCAGTTGTTGGCATCAGAAAAGTTAGCTGGTCATAGTTAATGCTTAGCATCTTGCTAATATTTACCTCCTAATACTAACTTCCTCATTTGTTTGCCCGCAATGTTTGGTATGCTTCTTTACATCGTCTTTTTATCTAAAAGACAAAAGTATCTGCATCTTTTTATGACTTGATTTGAGTCAGGGACAGCCAATGACGTACCAAGTAGAGCGATATTACGCCTCATAGAGTCCTGCTGTTATTGGTTAGGACCATCTGAGCTGTTTGGCGTTGAAGCCTTGAAATAAGGTTCCAAACAAACCTAGACATGGCTGGGTTATATAAAGGGGAGCCATGAAACACAGCTGAGAGAGGATTAATGCGCGCAGCTCCAAGCGGTCCAATATTTTGTAATTTTGGACGCTGATTTTTCTTTATTACAATGCCCAAAGCTGGAAAAAAAAAATATATATATATATATATNGCCCTCTTTAGAAAGTCAAACAACTTAAAAAAAATAAATACTTGCATATTTGATCAAAGTTTTTGTCTAATTAGGTTACATTAAACCATGCACGTTTTCAAGAAGAATTAACAAATAAAAGCATCATACCTCTCAAAATCCACCTGGTTGCCGGTGACCCATTTTAAAGCGTGTACATCTAATAACTGAAAATTACAGCTGTAAACTTTTTACCAATGCAGACATGTTAGACATCATTGGAAAGCTTAGATTCTGCACGATTCAACCACTAAGTTCCTTTTATAGACACAGCAAGCACCAAAGCACAATTAACACAGATATAGCAGCATGTTAATCATGTAAACAAGCAAAGCAGCCAGAACTACATACATTTGAAGGCGTCCAGAAGCCGTTTTATAGATCCTATCTTTAATTATTTGCATTCCATTCGTCCATAAGGATGCACAGATTGAAAGTAATCCAGAATATTCATAATAAAAATATTCCATGATGAGAAAATCACCACAAAACGTCCAGTTGTTGGCATCAGAAATGTTAGCTGGTCATAGTTTTGGCTTATTATCTTGCTAATATTTACCTCCTAATACTTATCTCCTCATTTGTTTGCCCACGATTTTTGGCATGGTTCTCTACATTGTCTTCTGTTATAAAGACAAAAGTATCTGCATCTTTGTATGAATCCATTTGAGTCAGGGACAGCCGATGAAGTCTCACAAGCACTCCTTGCCTGTCAGCCAATGACGTACCAAGTAGAGCGATATTACGCCTCATAGAGTCCTGCTGTTATTGGTTAAGACCATCTGGGCTGTTTGGCGTTGAAGCTAGGGCTGCAACAACGAATCGATATAATCGATAAAAATAGACTTTTAAAAGCGTTGGCAACGAATTTCATCATTGATTAGTTGTGTTGCGTGATTAATGCGTCATCCCCCGCCGCCGTCATCACTGCCACTTGACTGAAACGGGGGAAGAAAAAAAAAAAATACGGCAGAGCGAGCCAGCGCTGCAGGTGCGCAGTGTTGCAAACTCAGCGACTTTGTCGCTATATTTAGCGACTTTTCAGACCCCTCCAGCGACAATTTTTTTTAAAAAGCGACTAGCGACGAATCTGGCGACTTTTTAAGGTGTTACTGGCGGCTTTTGGAGACTCTTACGTGAAAGCATGTATCGTTCCTACTCTTGTCCTGCAGCAGCAGCTGCTGCCGTGAGGCGCC
>NW_015153064.1:18363-19815 GCF_000732505.1 Cyprinodon variegatus | reverse complement strand
ACTGAGTTGCCGCCATGTGATTGGCTGCTTAGAAATTAAGTGTTAACGAGCAGTTGGACAGGTGTACCTAATAAAGTGGCCGGTGAGTGTATCATGCCAATTCACAACACATATCAACTCAAGGCACTTTACTGACAGAATACAGTCAGCTTAGTAAAAAGTTTTCTGTCTAAGGAATGTTGTGCCATATGCCATGATCATGGTTTTTGGACATTGAGAACCAGTGACCCCCCCTTTTCAGCCAACTGCCTCCACAGCAACTCCCAAAGAGTTCCGTATTGCCATCCGCCTCTGTGTTGAGGACAGTGAAAACCACACAACACACAGGATTTCACTCTCTTTCCCATGAAGCTGGCTGGGGGTCCACATCAGAGGGGCTCCACCAAAATGGAGATCCAGGCATGATCCAGAATTATCAAGGATACGTCATCAGGGTTGACTTGGAGCCAAACTTCTGCAAAACAGACTTTTTGCAACACATTTCTCTTGAGTTTTAAAACTTACAATAATAACAAACAATAAGTCTTTTGATGATGTTGATCATTTCATGTGTTTACTGATGAGTAAAGACAAAGCTAACAGGATGGACTGCATGCTATGCTATAATAATATGTTTTGAGCTGTTGTTGAAGCTTGGACAAGCTTTATTTCACTAAGGGTTTAAACACTGATATAACATTAGTGTTCATGTGTTCCTTAGATTTAAATGACCAAGTATGACCAAAGGTCATCTAATGGAATCCTGATGTCTATTCGCTGCTAGCTGTTTCATTTAACTAAAGGTTATTGGTTCCTGATTAAACAAATCATTTAATAAAACATTATTTGGCCAAATAATATTTTATTCACCTCATTGATTTGCATTGTAAAATGGTTTGAAAACATACCAATTGCTCTAAATGAGTGAAAAGCTCCAAATAAACTTTGGTTTCAAACACAAGATTCATCTTGAACTGCAATATGGTTTTCAACCATGTTTCCCCTTCCTCTTTGTACATAGTAGTTTAGTTTAGTTTAGTTTCAGTAGTTTTAGTTAAGAGTTTTAAACTGAAATATGTTTGACTTGGAGCTGAATGATTTTTGTTAATAAACTCTTATATTTTGAACAGAAGTTGTGGTGAATTTATTCCATGTATGTGCAGAATTAACTGTTTGATTAGTGCTCAAATTACTCCTTCACTGATTGTTCTAACACACAGCTAGTAGCGCGTGTTCATAAAAAATACATAACAGCCCAAATATTATCTGATTAAATAAGATATTTACCACCCCTACCGAAGAGGGCAATGAATATCTTAAAGTATCAGAAAATATGAATTCCCAGCAGTTATTCATAACATAAGTATGGCATCCAACCTGGATTGGTATTGAATATAATATAGAATCACAACAGGAAAGCCAGCTGAGGGCTGCATGGTTGGTAGCACTGCTGGTTACAGCAAGAAGGTTCCA
>NW_015153064.1:13317-15032 GCF_000732505.1 Cyprinodon variegatus | reverse complement strand
CGCAGGAATTTGGTGCTCTTGACAACTTCTACGGCTGAGCTTTTTGATGAGCTCAGGGAGGGAGTCAACAATGATCTCCTTTATCTTCTCCATGTTTAGAATCAGGCTGTTGTCTCTGCACCAGCTGTTTCACCTCCTCTCTGTAGTCCTGCTCGTTGTCTCGTCTCTGATGAGGCCCACCACCATGGTGTCTTCTGCCAAGTTCCCGATGTGATTGGTGGTGAACCCGGGGACGCAGTCGTGTGTCATCAGGGTGAACAGCAGGGGGCTCAGGACGCAGCCTGTGTTTAGGGTGATGACAGCAGAGGTGTTCTGTCCGACCCGGATTGATTGAGGTCTGTTTGTGAGGAAGTCTAACAGCCAATTGCAGAAACTGTTTTGAAGCCCAGCTGTTCCAATTTTCCTATCAGATTTAAACAATGAAATAGAAGGACAATAATAGCAGGATAAAAGTAAGTAAAGATAAAAACATGAAAAAAATGTGTAAAAAAATAAAATAGTTGGAACACCACCCTAAATTAAGAATACCATCAAAGGCAGCTCTAAACAAATGGGTTTTTAATTTTTAATTAAAAGAGCTCAGGCTTTCAGCAGTTTTCGTCTTTTGGGAGTTTGTTCCAGATAAGTGGAACATATGAACTAAATGCTGCTTCTCCATCTTTGGTTCTAGTTCTGGGTAGACAGAGTAGGCTGGAAGACCTAGGTGTTCTGGGAGGTTGATACACTGGGAGGTTGATAACAAATATGTTATGTATTGAGGTGTTGATCTATTGAGTGATTTAGAGACATAACATAAGGATATTCTATTCTATTCTCTGAGCCCAAGGAGCCAGGGTAAGGACTTAAGAACCGGGCTGAAGTGCTCTATTTTCTTAGTTCTAGTGAGAACACGGGTAGAAGCGGTATGAATCAGCTGCAGCTGTCTGATCAAATTTTTAGGCAAACCTGTAAAGACACTGTTGCAGTAATTAATTCTACTAAAGATAAATGCATGAATGATTTTTTCTAGATCCTGTTTTGACATTAGTTCTGTAGGAGAAAATTCTGGTGCATCCACATATTGATCTATTCTAAGCAGAGAAAGAGAAAGACATAAAAAACATACATCCTATACAGCATGTACAGTACCTTGCAAAAGTATTTTGACCACCTTGAACTTTTCAACCTTTTGCCACAATACAGACTTGTAACATAAAGAAAACTGTAATTCTTTTGTAAAGAATCAACAACAAGTGGGAATCATAAGTGGAATTAAATTTATTGGATATTTTCAACTTCTTTTTAAAAATGAATAAGTGAAGAGTGTGGAGTGCAAAATGAATCGACCCCTTTACTTTCAGTGCGGCAAACTATCTCCAGAGGTTCAGAGACAGGCACGTGCAGGGGGGGGCTAAGGGGGCTTGAGCACCTGCCCCTTTTGCTCCATGATCCCAATGTGCCCTTTTTTTGACACATGTACTGAAATTATTATTATCTTTTTTTTTTTGGCAAGAAAAACAATACAATAAGCCCTCCGGTCACATTGTTACCTTTGACCTTTTGCCGGTGACGACGCACTTGCCTCTCGCACAGTCAGATAAGGCGGCTAACTGCGGAGCTAAAGGTAGCGAATATTCCACATTACACTGTGGCCGCTGCTCATTTGGCCCTAAGCAAGATCAACCATGATCGGACGGATGGCTATGTCTTCAGTCTGATAATGGTTGATCTTGCTT
>NW_015153064.1:5867-8053 GCF_000732505.1 Cyprinodon variegatus | reverse complement strand
ACAAAGGTTACTTTGACAAAAGCTGCCTGGTACGAAGCTACCTGGATCAGGGCTATCCGGTCAGAGGCTATAAGGACAAAGGCTACTTGGAAAAAGGCTACTTTGACAAAAGCTGCCTGGTACAAAGCTACCTGGACCAGGGCTATCCGGTCAGAGGCTATAAGGACAAAGGCTACTTGGAAAAAGGCTACCTGGACTGAGGCTACCATGACAGAGGCCACAAGGACAAAGGCTTTCTTGGACAGAGGCTTCCTGGAAAAGGGCTACTTGGACAGAAGCTTCCAAGTATGAGGCTACCTGGACCAAGGCTACCTGTACAGAGTCTACCTGGACAAAGGCTATAAAGGACAAAGGCTACTTGGACAGGGGCTTCCTGGAAAAAAAAAGGCTATTTGGACAGAGGCTATCTGGAAAAAAAAGGCTATTTGGACAGAGGCTATCTGGAAAAAAGGCTAGTTTGACAGAGGCTACCTGGGCAGTGTCGGAGCGTCTCTCTCTCGCCCTCCAGTTTGCTTCGGCCATACAGATTGAGTGGGTTGGGAGAGTCGTCTTCTCCATACGGAGGGTTCCGACCATCAAACACGTAGTCGGTGCTGATGTAGATGAGGACGGCCCCACAGGCAGCTGCAGGTGGACAACACACACGCTACATACATGATGCTGGTCATAACAGGTAAACCATGTTGAATCATCAGCAAGACATTTTATTCAGGTTCATCAATCTCCTGCTGACAAGAACAATGATGTGTCCTGAATTTGTACAATAACTAAAGCCTTATCAAAACAGTAACAGGTTCTGCTCCAGTTCTTGTTCTCCCCTGTGGTCTAAACTTTAATGGAATCTGATCAAGTGATTCCGATCAGTAGTTCTCTGGGCTCAAGTAAGGCATTCTGTTTTCTCTTTGGACTCTGACCAGTACTCATGGTAGAACCTTAACCCTTCTGGATGCAGCCAACACGGACAGAGCTCCTGAAAACCTTTAAGTCCCATCAACAGCGATTTGGACCGGGAAAAGGAGACCACGAGGAGCCACAAAGCGTCCATGGAAACCCAAAGTCAGTTCTCTGAGACAATCATGGTCTGAGCCAGGGAGTGGGTCGCACTAGAGTCTTTGTGCTCCTCGGACTGAATGATCAGCATTGTTGGTTGTTCAGTGAAAAGCTGCAATAAAATTCCCAGAACATCTGACAGCACCTGGGCACCACTGACCTGCCTCCTTGGACACCGTGCTGGTGGCGTGAACGTTCAGGCCGACCGCAGCATCAGAGTTACGCTCCATGACGTCTGGGCGCCGTTCTGCTGCGCAGTGAATGACTACATCGGGCTGAAACACAGTAAAATGAATCAGACATCTTGATCCGCCCACCCTGAGTCAAAGTAAACAGAACCTGATGTTTTTTGTGGACCATGAGGAGCTTTAACAATTCAGGAAGGAGCTAATGTACAACTGATTTAATCTGCTTTTTTATCAGACCCTATACATGGACCCGGCAGGCTGACTGAAGGCCAGAGCTTGAGCTTCTTCGCCCAAATATCCTTCAGAAGCTTAAAATGCTGTTGACTTGGTGCATTCGGTTGATCAGTGAACACTGGACACAGAGGTTCTACCTCGTACTAATAGCCCGGTACCTGCCCTGTAGCGTCCAGCAGTAGAAGATGTGACACTCACTACTGGGAGCTACGGAGGCAGAGGAGATCAGAGATGGTTCCATAGTGAGGCTCTGTTGAATGGTTACAATGATTTCTTAAAGTCGAAGGGAAGCGGCTGTTCAAACCGTTGCATTTCCCAATTCTCCCGAGTGGAGCACGTCTTTACACGAGTGCATAAAATGAACGTGATTGGTTGATTATCAAGGATGCAGGATTGTTGTGGTAGAAGGTTCGCAAGCTTTTTGGTTGTGGCCGGTTTATCAGAAGCATTTTGCTAACCAGTTAGCAACTTAGTGCTAGTAGGTTCCCAATGGGAAATTCCATTGGGACCAAGTAGCACTAAATTGCTAACCAGTTAGCAACTTAGTGCTAGTAGGTTCCCAATGGGAAATTCCATTGGGACTAAGCAGCACTAAATTGGTGACTTAGAAACAACACTGTCAAGGAACGCTATGGACAGAGGAAACATGCAAGAGGAGAGTTTAGTGGCGGAGGTCGTGGATGAGTCTCCTACGTCATCCATTTTTTATTTAGA
>NW_015153064.1:0-1267 GCF_000732505.1 Cyprinodon variegatus | reverse complement strand
ATAGATAGATAGATAGATAGATGTTTTCATGTCTTGAAGACATAAAAAGTCCACAAACTGTAGTTAAAAGCCTTCAGCTGATCCAAAATGCTGCAGCAAGAGTTCTGATGAAAATTAAATAGAGAGATCATATCTCTCCTATCCTGGCTTCTCTTCATTGGCTTCCTGTTAAATCAAGAATAGAATTAAAAGTCCTCCTCCTCACATATAGACTTAAATGGCCAAGCTCAATCTTATATCAGAGATACCATACCATACCAACTTTATTTATGAAGATCTGATTGTTCCCTTTTTTCCTAAAGGAGCACTTCGCTCCCAGTCTGCAGGTTTATTAGTAGTTCCCAGAATTACTAAAAGTAGAATGGGAGGCAGATCTTTTAGTTATCAGGCTCCTCTCCTGTGGAACCAACTACCAGTTTTAGTCTGTGAGGCAGACACCCTGTCTACTTTTCAGGCTAGGCTTAAAACTTTCCTTTTGATAAAGTTTATAGTTCGAGTGGCTCAGGTTATCCTGAGCTATCTCTATAGTTATGCTGCTATAGGCTTAGACTGCTGGAGGACATAGGGACCCATTTTTCATCATTCTGCTTCATTCTATCTTTATTCTCCCATTCTGCAGAATCCATTAGTTCAACCTCTAACGTTCTGCTCTCTCTGCTTTTTCTCATAGTAGCTTCGCGTTGTCTGTTCCTGTTTGGCTGTGACACCATCCTGGAGAGAAATATCAGCTGTGCTGCTGCCATCAACACCTTTGTTTATAGATGTTTGAGATCTACATGTTTTTCAGTGAAGTCCTGTTTCTCTGACATTGACTAGCCCGATGTGCTCTCTTCATCCTCTGACAAAGGAGCTGGCTCAGAGCTCGTCTGCCTGGATGTGTGTTTCCTCGAAGGAGCTGCCTGTGGAGCTGGTTTACAGTTGCCTTTTGTTTCTCTGCTTTTTTCTGTATCTCTTCTTCTTTCCCCTTGAACCCCAGTCAGCCTCGGCAGATGGCCGCTCACACTGAGCCTGGTTCTGCTGGAAGTTTCTTCCTGTTAAAAAGGGAGTTTTTCCTCTCCACTGTCACTACAAGCATGCTTAGTGTGAGGGATTGCCTTCGAGTCATTAGCTACGTTTACATGCGCAAAATTTCCCCGATCCGATCCAAACCTTGCTTGATCGGAAATTCAAAATCTCTGTTTACATGGACACTAAATGAAATGATCCGATCATGACGTGTGTATACATGTACCAAGCGTTGGATCAGATTAAATCTTTTAAGCATGCG
>NW_015153063.1:18425-19852 GCF_000732505.1 Cyprinodon variegatus | reverse complement strand
AATCCCACGGGAATCCCACGGGAATCCCGTGACCCGTGGGATTCCCGAAAAAATGTCAGTCTCTAGTCCAAAGGCAGAACTAGTCAGAATCAGGCAATCAGAATAACAGAGGCTACGCTAGAGGACTCTAACCAAAGGCTTGAATAATCTGGCACTGATGACTGGGGGAAAGCTGTTTAAATAGAGGCAGGAGCAGGTGGATGAGCTGAACAGTAATGAGAAACTGGGCGGAGTTAGACAGGTGAATAGAATGAACCATTAAGCCAGTCATCAGTGCCAAGATCACGACATAGAAAATATATAAACTCCACTCACAGTTATTAAAAACTACTTAAAGCTTATTTGTTAACACTATCAGAGTACCAAGACTATGCCAATCCTCCCCAATCTGGGGCATTATGACATTGGCTATAGGCTTTAAAACGTATGCAAAATTTCAGATTCATTTGATAAAGGGATTATCGTGAGCTTTGAAATTTTCAAACTGAAATTTGACATTCCAACTAAACATTTAAAGTTTATGCAAATCAGAAATGTCATCTTGGGTAATCAGAAGTCTCTAACTTTACCTACTCTTACTTCTATAGAAGATCTGGCAACAAATCCCCATTAGAAGAAGAAGAACCTAATGTCCCGCTTTTATAACATCATCAAAGATGATATCCTCACAACACAAACACTGGCTATCACTGGCTGGGGGCGGGGTCGGCTCTCCAGCGGGTGGAGGCAGCTGTTCTGTCAGACCAGCATACCCCGTCAGACCAGCATACCAATAGTCAATACGCAAGACGTCAGGTTTGTGTTTATCCCTTTAGTGTTTAATGAAAAATATACTTTAAACTCTCTCAACAGGCAGGTATCCCTTTATCCGTGTACAAAAAACAACAATTTAAGGTCAGATCACCATATGCTTCAAAAAACACCAAAAAATAAGTTATTAAATAGTTTTGTTGTACATGACTAAAGGGATACCTGCCCTTTGAGGTAGTTTAAAGTCTGTTTTTCGTGCAAAACTAAAGGGATAAACTAAAGGGATAAACTAAAGGGATAAACTAAAGGGATAAACGGGTATTGACTATGGGTATGCTGGTCTGACTGGGTATGTTCATCTGACAGAACACCAAAGTAGAGAACAACAGTCTTTCAGTTTGGTATATAGACAATTTCCTGATTCCCAGAATCAGGTTTATTGCCATTGTTAGTGAAGGAGTTCACAAACTAGGAATTTTTTATGGTACAATCGTGCAACTGAGTGAACTGAGTGTTTGTTATTTTTGCATAGCTTATTCCCCTTCAGAGGTTGATGATTTTGTTGATGGGGTTGCTAGTTCTCTGCCTACTGCCTTAGACAAAGCAGCTCCTTTGAAAATGAAAACCGTTAAAAATAGAAATCTTGCTCCTTGATTTAATGCAGAGCTGCGCACTTT
>NW_015153063.1:10517-15141 GCF_000732505.1 Cyprinodon variegatus | reverse complement strand
GATTCTTATCTTTTAATTCAACCGTTGCGTATATTAGCTGCGACATATGAATCAAGATGCTATGCGTGAAAACATTTGATTGACAGATGACCGTTGATATATGATTGGCTGAATTTAGGTGTTCAGGCTGACGTAGAACTAACTGGCCTGCAGAAGATAACGGGAAAAACACAGATTTTAAGACAGGATTTTTTTTTAGAACATAAATTTTCTAAATTTTGTGACAATAAGGACTGATAAAGAGAACATTTATATACATGTTTAAGCCAGAATGATTTGACATTTAAATATGATTTCCCTACAACGTTAAAGACTTACGATAGCAATTACATGAAAACTAGAAGCGCTTTAGTTTTACAGCCTAATCTTTTCATTGCTTTGTTCCTTTCAAATGTGTTTTTTTCCCACATAAATGAAAGTTATATTAAAAAAAATCTCAATCTAGTCTATTGTTTTTTTGTTTTTTTTTTTAGGTTTGTTTATATATGTTGGTGGTTTTGAAATTGTTGTTGATTTAATAGCCACTAATGTGGCATTGCTACCTGGAAGATCGTTAAACGTCAGCATCAGATGGCGTTCCGCTGTGGGCGGCTCCATGCCACCTATAAGGTGCCCTTTTCCAACCTGAGCCCCTGCCCCTAAAATATTTGTGCACGCCTCTGCAAAGCAGTATTTATTTCTTTATTTCATTTTGAACATAACGGCTTTCCATACTGCGGTCAGTGGTGGGCTTCACCATGACCACAGAGCCCCGATCCTGGTCCAGGACCTGGATCAGGACCTGGACCAGGACCTAGTCCACCTATGGACCTATGGCTGTGAGGCTGAGGACTCCTGCAGAGACCAGCAGCAGCAGTCTGGCGGCTTTTCGTCACAAACAGACGCTCTAAAGCAGGCCTGATGACGTCAGAGCGATGTCCGATGAAGGGCCCACCCCGCCTTACCTCGCTCCAGGCACAGCGGCTCCGTCATGGCCGCCATCTCCGCCTTCTTGGTCGGGTGGTAGAAAGAGGACATCATCGTGAGCTGCTCAGTGACGCATCAGAACCAGGCGCTCCATGGTTCGGAAGGAGGACCGGTTCCGGATCCCGCACCTGCAGCCGCTGCTTCAGCCTGCAGAGAGCCGCAATCTGATTGGATGGAGCCAGATCCGTGACGTCATCCGCTGATCCAGAGGATGAAGAGCAGAAAGAGGATGAAGAGCAGAAAGAGGATGAAGAGCAAAAGCAAGAGAAAAACAGGATCACTGAGGAAGTGAAAAGTTTAGCGACTCAAAGAAGATATTTAAGAAAATAGAAAGTTTTTAGATGGAAAAACACCAAATATTACCATGCTAATAATAATAAATAGTATCTATATTACATACAGATAAGAGATGTTGGGTTATTACATTATTGATATAAAGTAAGGTAGATACATGTATTTGTTAATATATTGTCATTTAGTTCCACAATCCCTACCAGTAGACGGGGGTGGGGCATTACTAGGCAGTTGCCTAGGGCCCCACGTTCCTAGGGGCCCCATAAAACTCAGTATGTTTAATTCAACTATTGCTTATTTATGCACATTATGATTTTGATAAAAATCCTTTGTCTATTCTATTAACATTTCTCTATCTGTATAATGAGTCTTAATTCAGAGGGGCCCCTGCCTGTCTTTGCCTAGGGCCCCAAACTTCTTAAATCTGTCCCTGGCAGTAGGTGGCGGTAATAAACTTTAAATTGTTTGCCAACCGCCATTAAACGTCACAAAAAGAGGTGGATAAAGAACCTGGACCGTTTCTCCATTCACTAGAACGCCAGTACGGACTCAGTTATCTGAAGGTCACCTGGAACAGCAGCGTACTGATGACATCACCACATTCAAAGCTCGTCTGGAGCTGCAGTTCACCTCCTATTAATAGTCTCTAGATGATAATAGATTATGGAGGAATAATAAAGAACAGGGTCAGATCAGCTGGCTGGTGTCCTCACAGACATCTTTAACACCTGGCTGGACCGATCCATAGTCCCAGCATGCTTCCAGTCTGCCTCCATTATTCCCAAAGAATCCTCAGGTCGCCTCCCTCAATGATTAGCGGCCTGTCGCTCTGGCTCCCATCATGATNCCATGTAGCAGGATCTTTGTTGAATGGCTGGATATAGATCTTGTGCTTCTAGACCTCGCTGAGGGATGGGGGGGCTCCATTTGTAAGGCCAGGGATCAGAAACGCTAACTTGGCCTATAAAGGGTGCAGTTTAACGCTATTCGGGTAAACTCGGTAAAATTCGGGGGGAAATGGGCGTGGCTAAGCCTCGTGCGTCGCAGTCGATGGCTACAATCGGATGATCCCTCGGTGGGCGGAGCCTCAGATGAGGAAATGGTGCTGTTGGCTGGCCGCCTCCCCGCCCGGTGTGACCCGGTCCTCCGCTCATCCATTCCCTCTGCCTTCAGCCCCGCTTAGAGCAGCGGTTCACAGCAGCAGCCTCCGGTCATTCTGGAAACATCCTCCAGCTGCTCAGCGCCTTCTAACGCAGCTACTCTTCTGCGGTCCGCTTGGTGGAGACATCTGGAGATTAAGGTTGGAGAGAAAGACGCGCAGGATGGAAACGCAGATCCATGTTCCTGCCGGTTCTCCGGTTATCAGGAAGATCCCGCTGTTCGTGGATGAACGCAACGTGATGGAGGGAGCGATGGAGCTGCTCAGAGAGCTCAGGCCGGCATGGCAGCCCCACAGCGTCAGAACCAAGGTAACGGCATAGCTAGCATGCTAACTGATGCTAGGCTAGGCTAAGATTGATAGCTCAGGAGCATCACCGGCGAAATACAACCATGGGGCGGCTATGGCAGGCCGGTTTGACATTTATTAGCTTCACTGGATATATATTCCACAGTCTCAAATGCATTTCTTCTTATCTAAAACATAAGTTTAGGAGATCTGAAAATCAGAATGTGTATTTAAATAAGAGTAATGCCATTCCAGATATCTGAAAGTAACGACCCAATACATATGAATGGGGAAAGGTGACGTCATTTTTCCTAGTAAGAATTACATTTCAGATAAGAGGAATACTATTAAAGATATCTGAAATACAAACAAATATGTTAAAACAGCCACTTAATATTGGTAAATATTTATAGATATGTGAAATGTAGATCTTACTAGTACACATTTGATTCCAGAGTACTTAAAATTGAATTTCTAGTGGTTGAAATGTAATTAGTGATATCTAGAATATAATTCTGACTAAAAGTATTGTAATTGGGACTAGTTAGAATGTTTTAGCGATATCTATAATAGAAATGTGACTAGGTAGAATGCTTTAGTGCTATCTATAATAGAAATGTGACTAGGTAGAATGCTTTAGTGCTATCTATAATAGAAATTGGACTAGGTACAATGCTGTAGTGCTATCTATAATAGAAATGGGACTAGATAGAATGCTTTAGTGCCATCTATAATAGAAATGGGACTAGATAGAATGCTTTAGTGCGATCTATAATAGAAATGGGACTAGGTAGAATGCCTAGATATCTGTAGTTATATTCATTTTTGATATCTGCAATAGTAACTATAACTAGCAGTAACTCTATTATGGAGATCTGAAATTAGAATTCATCCTCGTCAGAGTTCAGTTTTAGATGGGAAGAATTTTATTTTAGATGAACATGAATGGGAAATGTAACATCATTTGTACCAGTAAGAATTACATTTTAGATATCTGAAATGTTAATTTCGACTAGGAAGAAATGCATTTGAGACATCTGGAAGATATATTCAGTCAAGCTAATAATTGTCAAAAGAGCCACTTAAACTTCATAAAAATTTCTAGGTATTTGAAAGTTTATTCTTACCATTACAATTATATTTTTGGCAGCCTGAAATTTTAATTTTTCTCGCAAAAATGTAATTTAGGATATCTATATGTACATTTCTGGTTAGTAGGAATGTAGTTTTGACCAGGAAGAATCTTATTTTGGAGATCAACAAATGGAACGATATAGAGGACAGCACTTTTAATAAATGTCAAAACGGCCTGCCATACTGGGTTGGTTAGACGCTCTTCTCATTTATTAATCATAGTGGCTCATGTGTCTCATTTAGTTTCACATTTCTGGGAGCTGAAAATGAAATAAACAAAATATTCTTATTTAGTCACATGAATTGAGACTAAATCTGTTAATTAGTTTATTAAAGATCTTTTATTAATATCCTTTTAAATCTGAACTCTGCAGCTTTTGTTAACCAATACAATTGATGGTGTTAAAAAGTAAAATCAGTTCTGCTAAAATATATCAAAAAGCAGCAAATGTCATTTTTATTTACTCACCTCTACCTTTGGCACATTTATGCCATTCTTCTATGTGAATTGGTCAGAGTGGATGTAAAATATGAACTTTGATCATTTTTAGGACGTTTTACAGATTAATTAGATTTAACTATGGGTCATAATAACAGTCTATCTTTATTTAAACCCTCTGATCAGTTTCATTTGCAGAAGATTTGATTCCTGCTGAAAAGCAGCATCTGACCTCTGATAACCTTTAGTCACCATGACGACGATGTGTTTTCTATTCAGTGTATTTCTATAGCTCCAATTCACATCATGTCCTCTCAGGTCTCTTTCCAGTTCACCAGATCATC
>NW_015153063.1:6030-8435 GCF_000732505.1 Cyprinodon variegatus | reverse complement strand
ATCTAGAAATAAAACTCTCAAAAAGGAAGAATTTGTGATTTTCTCTGTTTTTGTTATTTCAAATTATTATTTTTTCCTAAATTACTGTAACTTTCGCTCCATTCCCAGGAAGCTGTTAGCTCCTTCTTCCTTTTGGTTCATCGTAGCTTTTTAATGGTGTGTTACTGTTTTTCATCCATCATGGCGGATAGCAGCCATTAGGACTCAAGCTGGACGCCATGAGGCCAAGTTGTTCCGTAGGATGAGTCTCGGGTCAGAGTTATAGTTTCTAACAGATGAACCTCCATCAGTACATCAGGTTGTTTCTGAAAGTTCTTTAAAATGACTCTGAAAAAGAAACTGAAACATACTGATATTTGAACATTTTATTCGTACCGCTGAGTACTTCAGTATCTTCAAAGCTGAGTACTTCAATACTTTAACTTCAGTACATTATTGAGTGAGTAACTTTTACTTGTACATGAGTTAGATTTAACTTTGAGTATCAATACTTTAAGTCAAGTTCTACTATTGAGTACTTGTTCACCGCTGGATCCTTGTGTAATGGTGAACCTCCTTGATTTGAGCGTTAAAGAAGCAGTGAGCTGTGTCCTGGTGAGCTCAGCTCTCTGCCTGCAGATAACATTTACAGTTCCTTTCAAACACAGCTGGCATGTTTACCTAACGTTAGCTTATCTCTTCCTCCATCTGATGCCACGCCCGCTCACACTGACCTCCACCTGGCTGCTGCTGCTGATGATGTCACACTGTTTACCTGGCGACAGGCAGAGCTCACCATATGCTGGTAAAGATTCGCCGTCATCCACAACATGGTGACATCCTTAGAGTTTAAAATAACGGCGCCTTGTTTTTGTTGTGGTAAAGGATTCATCCTTCATCTCAGAGGTTTCTGAGCTAACAGCAGGTTAGCGTCTCCTAACAGCAGGAGGTTTGATAGGCTCACTGTTTGGTCACATGTTAGAAGGTTGAAATGGCTTTGAGTCTGACTGGGCATCAGTGCTAACTCTGACTTTCCTCTTTATACAGTCGTTCTCTTTCATTCGACAGAAAAGTTTCCATCTAGACCTTAAAGAATTGATTCTTACCTGCTGGATCTGGACACTAGAACTCGGTTTGCGTAGCATTGATGCTAAAGACTGTGAGGTTTGCATATTTTTGCCGATGTTAATTTTAGATTTCCAGAACTTTTAACACAATAATCGATTAAAACCTCAAAGAACTTTGTTAAATTGATTGATTTTAAGTCATTTATTCAGCTTTTATTTGCTTTTTTTTCTTCTAGAAGGTGTGTTCCATGTTTAAAATTGGGAAACCTAATTTTTTTATAGCTCTGTTTACATTACCCTTAATGAAACCGTGCTGAGATCAGTCAAACCTGTGAAAGTTTGAATATTTGAGTGAAGTTTCCAGGGGAAAACCGGCCGTACCATTTCTGATATTTTTAGCAAAGGGAATCTAACGTAGATCCGCACGCTCTGCCAGCTAAACGCCTGCTGGCAGCCAGTCCCTGCTGATGAAGCTTGATCATCCTAGCAGAGTTTTTCCCCACTGAGAGCTGAAACAGGAACCTGTCTGGTGATTAGGAGTTTGGCTGTAGTGTTCCAGAACATGCTGCCACTTTGACTGATTCTTATAGATCAGAAATGTTGGCAGATTTTAGCTTTGCTGCATTTATTGTTGGAAAAAAAACCTTTTTCTGAGCGATAACGTCCCTGATCCAAACTTTCCTTTCTTCCACTTGTAGGCGTGAGTTTATGCTGTCAGAGATCCCAGACATGGCTTGTTCTAGATGTCCACTAAGCTGATCAACCAGCGTCCATGAATTGATTGGTGACTGTTTGCTGAGTGGAAGGGATCAGCCTGACTGTGGATGCCTGTCCCCCGTCTGTGTGGGCAGGAATGTCAGATATGTGTGAGTGAGCGTCTGAGCTCACAGCGTCCTTGTTGTTATTTGTTAGCCAGAGAGCAGCAGGTTAATAATGAGAACGCCAAAGGTTCCTTAGATTCGTAGGGAAATTATATTTAAATGTCAAATCATTCTGGCTTAAACATGTATATAAATGTACTCTTTATTACATTTGATAAATTTAAATTCAATTTCTGTTTAAAAAACATCCTGTCTTAAAATCTGTTTTTTTTTTCCCATTATCTTCTGCAGGCCAGTTAGTTCTACGTCAGCCTGAACATCTAGATTCTGCCAATTATAGATCAACGGTCATCTGTCTTTTCTAGATATTGGAGATCGGCCTGTTTTCCAGTGTAGTCCTGTTTCTCTGACTGTGACTAACTGGATGTGCTCTCTTCATCCTCTGACATGGGAGCTGGCTTGGAGTTCTTCTGCCTGGCTGTGTGTTGTATCTCTGCTTCTCTGTCTTGAACCCCAGTCGGAGGATGGAGAGAGCACA
>NW_015153063.1:1609-4395 GCF_000732505.1 Cyprinodon variegatus | reverse complement strand
CACAGCCAGGCAGACGAGCTCCGAGCCAGCTCCCATGTCAGAGGATGAAGAGAGCACATCCAGTTAGTCACAGTCAGAGAAACAGGACTACACTGAACCACCTTTGTTAAACAATATTGTAGAAAATGCAGCAAATAAGACGTGATCTGAAAGAAAGGAAAGAGAAGGATGAGCGACGGGAGACCGATCAATCCTCCTCCATGTTGGGGAAACATCTGGAAAGTTCTCATAAGAAAAGTTAGACGCTCCAGGAACATTTTAGCATAGATGTTTAGATTCAGCTTCTGGTTTTAGACTCAGATGTTTGGAAACGAAGGAACTGGAGGAAGATCTTCTGCTGTCAAAGTTCTTCTCACAAACCAGCAGAAGGAAGATCAGCCTGGTGTTCTTTCTACTCTCAGTCAGACCTTCATTATAGTTCTAGTAAAAACATTTCCTGATTAGTGTTTTAGCGGCTCCATGTTAGAACCCTGATGCTATGATAGGAAGTTTGTTTTCTTCTATCAATGGCCAGAAAAGCAACAAATAGATTCATAACGTCCTCAAAGAGCTCTGCCTTCCAACTACTTTACTCGTTACATCAGAGAGGGAGGTAGAGATGAGGGTGCTGGCCAGGAGGCCCTCCCACCTCAGAGAGCTTCACTGATCACAGCAGAGTCCAGGAAACACTTTTTCTTTTTCAATCGTCTCCGATGGTTTCTGAAGTCGAAGAAGCTGCTGCAAACGGGGAGTATTTTAGAAAACCCGACTGTGGGAACTAGAGCCCAAACAATTAATCAGATTAATCAGTTATTGAAACAATAATCAACTAATTTAGTAATGGATTAATCATTAAATGAAGTGTAGAGATTCTAAAACCTGCCTTTAGCTGACAGAGTGACCCAATTAGAGCAGGAATTACACCAAAACACTGAACGTCTGACACGTTCAGTTAGTTAACAGAACGCTGGAGCAGCAGAGGAGTAGAAACGGGACTGAAAGTATTTAACCGGCTATAAAAGCTTCATCCTTTAGTTCAGCTTCCAGATAGACCTCCCTCCCTACCAGGGGGGGGTTCCATGTAGACCACTCTGGGAGGTTTGGTCCTGGTTAAACTACCCTGCTTCCTGAAAGCTTTCCAGCAGATGGATCAGGACTCTACAAAGTTTTAGCTATTTATTATGACCAGAGAAAGTTAAAGTTAGCATGATGTTTGAAAATAAACACAATCAGAAGGAATTAAATTTCCTTTATGTCCCGTTTAAAAGAAATCTGGCTGATAAGGTCTTTATGGTCTGGATCATCAGTCACAACATGTCCTAACATTTTATTTTATTACCATTTTTATTGCTCAGGGTTTTTCACTTTGAACAAAATGCATAACATTTACATAAGTTCTCTGATAACTTATCTCGGCACTAAGTGTCTGATTGGAAGTTATCTGTTCGTCCACGTTGGCGTTAAACATGTGGAGACGTGTTTTTACAGCTCAGTCACTCTGGTGTTGATCTGTGAAACAATTCTGTGAACAAAAATAACCAAAAAGTGGGTTTGATCTTCCAGAAAATGTCTTCTTTTCTGTTGAATCTGTTTTCAGGGACTGAATCTGTGGATGATTATTTGGTAATGGATGGTGATAAAGCTTTTTTTTTTCATTTCATAGATATCAATGAGGATTATCAGAGTAACGTGATACTCTACGTGGCAGTCTTCAGATTTTCAGGTGTAAAATATTTTTAATAATTTCATGTGTCAAAAAGGGAGAAATTGCTCAAAGACTCAGGATGTGAACGTCTTTCTGCGCTGCATGAGCTGATGAGGCGGCCTGCAGGATGTGATGGACGTAAAGCTAACAGGAGTCTTATGTAATGCAGCAGGAACAGCTGAGCGGATCAGATGTTTGCTGAGCTCCTCCCACTGAGCAGCTCCCTTTCTGTTCCCTCTGAGGCGCTGTGTGCAGGACAAGTTTCCCACTGGTGGGAAGCCTTCCTCTATGCTGTGGAAAGATGGCTTTAGATAACATCACCCTTAGTGTGAGTGGAGGTCTGGTCGATCCAGCGTGTTTGAAGCACAGAGTTTCAAGTCCAGCCTTGCTTCCTGTTTCTTTTATTCCCCCCCACCTGTAGACCTGACCTGGATTAGGCTCCATAAGCCCATTAGACTCAGCAGAGGGGTCTCTGCTCGGCATCCTGACCAACACAGAGGCTTAAGTCTGCTCCACACCCGGCCTGAAGCTCCTTTGGTTTGGGTTGGAAAGTGGCAGCTGGCCTTAACGTTTGGCTAGAAGTGAAAGTTTCTACAGGTCATTAAAAATCAGTAAATTATATAGTTTTAAATTAAGGCCTTAATTGGCATTAAAACTCACCGTGGCATTTAAAATGCTTTATTTAAAAAAAAGGTTTCTAAAAACTATTTTGTCAGATATATTATATTGCGATATATTTGCGTGGAACTGCTCCCATTTGATTCTAAAGCTTTGTGTTCGGTAAAGAAGATCGAGGTGAAGAAAAGCTACAGAATATGGAAAACATGGCTGCAGCCTGTCGATGGTAAAGATGAGCCCTGGCTGCTAACGCTAGCACTGGGTACTTGTTGATGGCATTAAAAACATTTCTAAGAGCATTTAAAAGCATTCAATTAGAGTTAGTCCTTCCTGAATCAACCCTGAGATCACCTTGGTAACACAGAAAGGACAGAGGTCAGAATCTGTTAGTTCAATATCTAACGTTCTGCTCTCTCTGCTTTTTCTCATAGTAGCTTCATCTGGTCTGTTCCTGTTTGGCTGTGACTCCATCCTGGAGAGAAAT
>NW_015153063.1:0-1009 GCF_000732505.1 Cyprinodon variegatus | reverse complement strand
TTCCTCTCCACTGTCGCTACAAGCATGCTTAGTGTGAGGGATTGCTGAAGAGTCAATGAGTCGATGCAATCAGCTGGTTTTCCTTAGATAGAAACATTGAATCAATCTGACTGGATGATCTGGTGAACTGCAAAGCGACCTGTGATGACATGTGTTGAGAATTAGAGCTATAGAAAAAAACGGAATATTATTGAATTAAATTGATTACATGAAGACCTTCAGAGCTGCTCTTGCTTTCCTGTTGTCTTCTCTGATTAAAGATCTTCAGGTCAGGTTGACGGCCATGTCCTGGTAGGTTGGCAGCTTTTCAGACTGAAGGCTGAACAGTTTTCTGTTGGATGTGAGATCAGAAGCCAGAACTGGCTCCTCTCCAGGCCTTTATGATCCTCTATGTTTGCTGATACTTTCTAAAAACCATTGAGGTCAGAACCAGAATACTGAAAAAACATGGATTCAATCCCACACAGGAGACCTCTGTTTACTTATTAGGTGAATTTTTTTTTATTATCTGAAAGAATGTGCTTCATACCAATGACCAAAAACAGGGCTTTATTAATTAAGAAGTTTAGAACTTGCCTTCTTCCTCTGAATTTCATAGTGTTGAGATTTTGATCATTTCACTTTTGTTATGTATGTTTTGTTTACATTTATTCCTCTCTCTATTGATACATGTGGTTTTTATCTTTTTCTCCCAGGTGTGATCCTTTCCACGGCACAAATAATCCCCTTCCCTCCTCCTGTGCCCAACTGTCTTGAAGCCCACCGAGTGTGCGTCACCGACCCACAGTGTCAGGCTCTTTACCGAGGCATAGAGCTGTGTGCGGCAGATGCTGCAGTCTCACCGCTGGGGGAACAAGCGGCGTCCGAGTGCCTGGAGAGGCAGGATACCCTGGTGGCCAAAAACCCCTCACTGTTGGCTTGCAAGTGCCAGCGTGGCTTCAGGAAGGAGGAACGCTGCCTCCGTATCTACTGGAGGGTTCGTCTTCTTCCAGGTTAGTCAGGATCTATT
>NW_015153062.1:18288-19891 GCF_000732505.1 Cyprinodon variegatus | reverse complement strand
GATGAGAAGTGACAAGGCCCCTCTAAGTTAAAATAAGAATGAAGTGACTGTTTATTCAGAAGCTGATGATGAGCAGTTAATATTTTATTACATCTCTATGGAGTCACATTAATTAGTCAGATGCTGGTTTCTTACCTTGTAGCAGAGGGTCGAGGTTCTTTACTGACTTTGAACCCATCAATACTCCTAGAGGGACGTCCTTCTCCATCCTCCTTAGGATGAATATATTCCATCTTCTGGGCTTCAATCAGTCTGAAAAAGAAAACAGAACCAGTGCTTCAGGTCCAGTCTGTAGAGAACCACAGAAACATATTTTCTACCACAACCTGCGTTGACTTGTCATTTCATTTTTTACATCAGACACTTTCCTAATTTGGGAGTAATGGCCTAATGGTTAGAGTGTTTGCATTGCTGTCACTGCTTTGAGTCTTGACCAAGACTCTATATGGCACAATCTGGGCGTCAAAGCATCTTATTTATATGCAATGTCTATGGGGGGCAGCGTCAAGAGGTCCACCGGTGCATCTCATTTTTTGGAGGGGTGCATCAGAGTGTTCTGCCATCAAGGTATTCATTTGTCAGAGCTTCCCAACATTCGATGCTGGAGCTCAGAAATGTGGACTTTTGCCGCTGGACACCGGAGCGTCAACCAATCAGAAAAGCTGATCCAGGAGTTTTTTTGGGGAGAGACAGACTCTATCTGCAAGCTGTCATCACATTCTGCATATGAAAAATAGATAAATAGCAAAGAATTTAAACTGAAAAGGTTAAAAAACTATGGAGAAACAGTTTATTAATTCCAAAATTAACTAGAAATGTAAAACCTGCCAATGAAAAATATTCGATTGTATTTTCTGGTACCTGCAGTTTTTACTGTGAGACTCTAAAACCACCACTGTTCCCAAAACCCTCAATCAGTTCTTCCACACATGCTGATTTTGCACAGTTTCTGCCTTGGTCAGTTTAATAACCTGCTGCTGTCATTTTAAACATCTCTGATGTTGCTGCTATTTTCAAATTACTGTAAAAATGTCCATAGCTGGATACGGCTTTTTTATTCTCCAGTTTTATATTGTTAAAACATGTTGCAGTACTTTATTGTTTATCTTTTAACTCTTCCCTATTATGTTATTCTTATACATTTTTCTAAGGTCCACATTTGTGTGACCATTTTTTTTATAGTCTTTTCTCTACGGCAATAACTGGATTTTCTATTCTATTCTATTCGATTTTATCTATTCTATTCTTTCTATTCACTTCCAGCCACTATGAACGGCAGCAGGAAATCTTCCACAGTAAAATGACAGTAATCTACTGATGCTGTAAAACAGCCAGTCTGTGTCAAAGTAATGAATTTATCTTCATTTTAAAAGTCTTAAGTCCCCCTTAAAATGAAAAAAAAAATCATCATTGCTCAATGTTGTAGCGCACTTATTGTTTATATTGTGACCGGGCTAATGAGGGAGTACCAATATGGCAGCCTGTCACTTCACAGCACTGTGTACTGCCAACAGCCAATCAGCATTCCAGTGAATGAATAGAGACCAGTGATCCAGTGTCCAAATTCCGGTGTTCTAGACCAGTGGACTCCAACCCTGGTCCT
>NW_015153062.1:13383-15460 GCF_000732505.1 Cyprinodon variegatus | reverse complement strand
ATGGCTTGGATCTGGTTTTTCCCATTCGGCTGACTTTTCAGGACCTGCCTTACTCTTTGTAGGTATTTGGCAGTGGCAGTCTTTCTTGCTGTCTCTTCGTGACCATTTAGGTTAATAGTAAATATTTAGTATTAACCTAAATTTATTGTAATTTCCATAAATATTTATTTACTACAATCATACAAAAATGTTTAGTTGTTTCTACATATGTTTTACAGACACCAAAATTTTATAAATAAAATAAAATCTTTCCGTTATAAACTCTTTTAAGGGATGCTATTTATTACTTTAAAATGTAATTCTTTATATTAGGAAGAATTGTACATTTTAACTATGAAGTAATTTTAGATGTTGTTTTATCAACATTCTGTCAGTGATCACTGAACTTCTCAGTCAATTTGCTGCACAGTTGACATATTGAAGCTGAAGGCTTTTCTCCTATTTGCCCAAGTTCATCAGTAGAGTGTGAAAATGCTCCATATAACAGATTCCCAGTCTGACCATGGAGCACCCAAGTTAGGTTCACTTTCAACTTCACAGGAAATGTGGTGACTTGTGTGTTTTTATCTCTAATGTATTTGTAAAGTAGAAGAACCTTCAGTTTTTTCGTTAGAAACCATCATTTATTCAGAAGAGTTTAACTACAGTTCCCATGAGTCTTTACAGAAAGTGCAAGGGCTGCTGGGAAATGTTGTTTTTCAAAAACCAAACAACAAATCAATGAACAGGTTTGCTCAGAGGGCTGTTTCACAGAAGCAGAATTTATGTTTTGGAAAAATTAAAAGGGATTTATTGTTTGGTATCAGTCTTTATTTCTGATTTCCAAATGGATTTATGATTAAAGATCAAACAGATTAATTGAACTGATGCCATAGATAATTACTGGGATTTATCACTGGTATGAAAGCCTGTTTGAGTTATTCAGTGTTTGGTGGAAATTTCCTCACTCATATGTCATATTAATATGTCCTGGAAGTATTGTTGACAATAAAATAAGTTGTAACTTATGCTTCTTTAATTTTCAAAGAACAGGTATTTTCTGTGAAATTTTAGCAAGAAAAGAGGAAAAAAAGATTCCCTCCAGTTGAGTCACCAGGCAAATTTTAGAGGCACTAAGATGTTTTCAACCTCTACAAAAATACAATAATTTGGTGGTTTTTAATAAGATTAATTGTTTTTAACCATCATTTAATTTTTACAATGAACTGTTGACCAATCCCACATTATAATGTCAGAATAATAAAACCCTAAACAAATAATAATCCTCATATATCAGGGTTTCTTTGCTTCAGTGTAGATAGAGCCACATCAGTGAGTCGTTATCCAATCTGTTCCACTTGTTCATATAAAGTAGGCTGGCATCGCTTTAGGATTTAATAATGGATCAATAAATACAATTTACAATTCCTCTTTAATTATTCAATTTAAAATGGATAATTAGAAAGAATTGTGTTTTCACTAAAACACATTTTTTTTATATCCGTGTTCTTTTATAAAAAATGTTTCAGAGGAGCTCAGTATTTTATAAAGTCTGGTTCCGGCCCTGTGGATGATGATAATAATATACTAATATAAAATCATTTCCCATCAATATTGGCCTGTAGGAGTCAGAGGAGCACAGATGGGGAGGAGAGATATTCCCTTGGAAGGCTGAGTCTAAGGCAGGGCTCACCTACCTGCAGGTAGCCGTCTAAAAATAGCAAAGATTCACCAAAGATAAAACTGAAACTGATTTAAAATGGAGTTTAGGGAGATTTTTTAATCATTGTTGAATTATGAGTTTCCCTCCATGGACAGAAAAACAACAATAATGAAATAAAAATATATAGTTTAAATACCTGATCTGAAATGATATTGTTCTATAAATAAATATCTAATTTGTTCACACATAAACCAGATGTGGAACATATTCAGTTAAAGTTTCCCCAAAATGATCTGATGTTAAATGACTTTAAAATGTTGAAAAGTTCAGTTTAGGCAACTGGAGGTGAAGTTTTCTAGAAGACGTTTCTCCTCTCATCCAAGAGGCTTCTTCAGTTCTAACTGGTGGTGGGGAGCAAACATCTTCTAGAAAACT
>NW_015153062.1:7820-12636 GCF_000732505.1 Cyprinodon variegatus | reverse complement strand
TTGATCCAAATAAGTAGTTTAAAATTTCTTTAATTCAAGTAATATTTTTCAGTGCTTGAAATTAAAACCATTTTAGTCACTTTGGGCCCAAAATGTAAACCGTTCAACTTTGACCAAATGAAATGTGCAAATATTAAAGAAGCAATGCTGCCTATGCAGGCGCCACTGATCTCTCTGACCACCATCAGTAGGCCATGCGGGTGAAGCGTCTTGCCCAAGGACACAACGGCTGAGATGGATGAAGCTGGGCTTCTAACAGGCGACCCTGCAGTAGCAGGACTAACTGCAGCATCCTGTGCTGCTGTCGCCCCCATGGCATTAGCCTGGATGTTGATCAGAGATGAATCAGTTTACTGTGTTTCAACATAACGGGAAGGTTAAGGCAAAATGCTGAGGGACAAACAGATTGAACAGTCCTGAAAATCTACTGGGAGCTTCAAACATTTTCACAGGAAGTTGTCTCTGCTGAATCTTTCCAATCTGAGAAAAAACTTTCAGTTTTTCTGTAGCTGTTGAGAAATGTGATAAACATGCTGTACATCTCCTTGGGGCTTAACTCCCCCTGTCCTTAAAACTTAGTGATGCCTCTGATTTCCTCAAACAAAGAAAACAAAGCAGCTAGAGTTATCTTTTTATTTCCCCATAAAATAAGGCCTAAAGAAGAAGAGCAGTTAATCCTCAGGGAGGCAGTGTTGGGATCCAGAGGTTTGCCCTCCAGAGGGCGATGTGGATCCCTTCCTGTGGGCTTCTGTTACTATTGAGATCCAGGGGTTTGCCCTCCAGAGGGCGATGTGGATCCCTTCCTGTGGGCATCTGTTACTGTTGGGATCCAGGGGTTTGCCCTCCAGAGGGCGATGTGGATCCTTTCCTAGGAGCTGCTGCTCAGCGCTCACACCTGATCCCCATCAGCTCTGTTGATTAAGCTCTACCTACTTAAGCTGAGGGAGAGCTTCCCTCTGAGCCAGATTGTTGTCCTTGCCATGGAAGCAAACCTGAGCCACCCTGCCTGTTTAACCCTGCCTGTCTGAACCTGCAAACCTGTGAGTTTGATCCTGTAAACCTGTACCAGAACCTAACCTGCTCTGTCCTCTCTGCAATGAAAATCAGTTGTGACCAGTCCTGGACCAGATCTTCCCCAGAATCAGTTCTGTGTGTAAATCTGTGTGTTTCAATAAACCTTTGAACTTTTCCCCCAGTCTCAGAGTGGGCTAGAATCACAACCCCAACATGACAGAACACTCTGGCCAACAGACTAACCCAGCAGGCACACTCCGGAGGATTTTAAAGCTACAAGAAGCTACTCCTAGAGTGGAACCAGCACCACTTCCGGTTCAAGAGGCAGATCCCCCACTCAGGTCAGAATCCGGTCCGTCACTTCCTGAATTCCGTCCCTCACTTCCTGAAAGGTTTTCTGGCACACCTAGTCAATGTAACGGATTTTTGCTTCAATGCAAATTGTTTTTTGAATTTTCTCCGTCCAGTTTTCCAAATGAAGAGAGAGAAAAATAGCCTTTATTCTCTCACGATTATACGGAAAAGCCCGCGAATGGGCAAAGACCAGTTTTTCTTCTGAATCCAGTGTTTTTTGTACATTTGAAAATTTTTTAAAAGAATTCTCTCTAGCTTTCTCTGAATCAACTAAATCTGGGGGTCTGTCGAACATTAAACAAGGGAATAGAACTGTAGATGATTTTTCAATTGACTTCCGGGTCAGAGCCGCTACTTCCGATTGGAGTAATCCTATGCTCAAAAACATTTTCTTCCATGCCTTAAATTAAGAGATTAAGGACAAGCTGGCAAAGATCGATGAACCTGCAATCTTGGAAGAGCTCATTTGTTTAGCTATCCACCTGGATTACAAACAACGAACCAGAGTCAGGTCCAGATCTAGGAAGCCAGTTCAGCCCAGCTCAGCCCAGCTCAGCCCAGTTCTTTCCAGTTCAGCCCAGTTCAGTCCAGTTCAGTCCAGTTCAGCCTAGTTCAGTCCAGTTAAGGGAAAAGCCGTTCAGCTTCCGGTTCTGTACTCCATTTCCCATCTCCGCCAGGTCAGTCTCTGTCACCACTTACATGATCGTCATTTAGCACCATCCACCAAGAAACTTAAAATAGGTCCAGTATTTTCACCCCAAACAGTAAGAGCTCCCCATATCCAAGAGTCAGATCTCTGGAGGTTTTTCCATGTGGATAGAGAGGATATCTTCCCCTTCCAGCCACCACATTCAGCTCCCCGCCAGCTAGATGAAGCTCCAGAACCAGAAAATAACGCAGTTAGTCTTAAACCTGACCCCTTGCCTGATTTTCTAGCCTGAGAACCCACGTCGCCGTGAGCCCGCTCTGAGCCGTTTAGAGACCCCTGAACCAGCTCTGAGCTGTCAAGAGACCCCTGAGCAATTTCTGAGCCGTCTTGAGTCAGTTCTGTGCCGTCTAGAGACCCCTGAGTCAGCTCTGTGCCGTCTAGAGACCCCTGAGTTAGCTCCGTGCCGTCCAGAGACCCCGGAGCCTGCTCTATGCCGTCCAGAGACCCCTGAGCATATATTTAAAAAGGCTTCAGGACTTGGGAATACGCCTCTAAGAGCCCCTCAGGGGGCGCCCCAAATCACCAAGAGCCCCCCACAGGTGCTTCAAACCACCTCAGGGGCTGAACCTGTGCCGCTATGGGCGGTTTCCTCCATGCTGGGACCGGAGCCACAATCGGCGGGCTCCTCTGTTCCTGATCCGGAGCCGCAATCGGCGGGCTCCTCTGTTCCTGATCCGGAGCCGCAATCAGCGGGCTCCTCTGTTCCTGATCCGGAGCCGCAATCGGCGGGCTCCTCTGTTCCTGATCCGGAGCCGCAATTGGCGGGCTCCTCTGTTCCTGATCCAGAGCCGCAATCGGCGGGCTCCTCTGTTCCTGATCTGGAGACGCAATCTGCGGGCTCCTCTGNGGGCTCCTCTGTTCCTGATCCAGAGCCGCAATCGGCGGGCTCCTCTGTTCCTGATCTGGAGACGCAATCTGCGGGCTCCTCTGTTCCTGGTTCTGAGCCGCAATTGGCGGGCTCCTCTGTTCCTGATCCGGAGCCGCAATCGGCGGGCTCCTCTGTTCCTGATCCGGAGCCGCAATCGGCGGGCTCCTCTGTTCCTGATCCGGAGCCGCAATCGGCGGGCTCTTCTGTTCCTGATCCGGAACAGCAGTTGGTGGGTTCCTCTGTTCCTGATCCGGAGCCGCAGTCGGCGGGCTCCTCTGTTCCTCATTCGGAGCTGCAGTCGGCGGTTTCCTCTGTTCCTGATTCGGAGCAGCAATCGGCGGGCTCCTCTGTTCCTGATCTGGAGCCGCAATCTGCGGGCTCCTCTGTTCCTGGTTCGGAGCCGCAATTGGCGGGCTCTTCTGTTCCTGATCCGGAACAGCAGTCGGCGGGTTCCTCTGTTCCTGATCCGGAGCCGCAGTCGGCGGGCTCCTCTGTTCCTGATTCGGAGCTGCAGTCGACGGTTTACTCTGTTCCTGATCCGGAGCCGCAGTCGGCGGTTACCTCTGTTCCTGATCCGGAGCCGCAGTCTGTGGTCTCCTCTGTTCCTGATCCGGAGCCGCAGTCGGTGGTCTCCTCTGTTCCTGATTCAGAGCCACAGTCGGTGGTCTCCTATGTTCCTGATTCGGAGCCGCAGTCGGTGGTCTCCTCTGGTCCTGACCCAGAGCCACAGTGGGCGGCCCTGTCCGAGCCTGTTCCTGTTTCTGAACCTGTTCCAGAACCGCAGTCGGCGGTTACCTCTGGGTCTGCTCCTGAACCGCAGTCGGCGGTCACCTCTGGGCCTGTTCCTGAACCGCAGTCGGCGGTCACCTCTGGGCCTGTTCCTGAACCGCAGTCGGCGGTCACCTCTGGGCCTGTTCCTGAGCCGCAGTCCGCTGCCTCCTCGGACCCTGTTCCAGAGCCGCAGCTCGCGGCCCCCTCTGACCCTGTTCCTGAGCCGCAGCCCGCGGTCCCCTCTGAGACTGTTGCTGAGCCGCTGAAGAGGGGACGGCGTTCCCCTTGGGGCTACCTGCTGAAATTGGGGCGTCGTCCTCCTCCTTAACTCCTGCAGCGGCGGAGACGTCGTCCTCCTTCTAAGATTCAGCAGCGACAGAGATGTCATCCTCCTATAATCCTTTTACGTCGCATGACCCACGGCCGGCCTCCTAAACGCCTGCCATGCCCCCGGCCCCGCGGCTGGTCACCAAAGACTCTGCTTCGTCTTCGGCCCCGCGGCCGGCCTCCAGAGCATCTGCTTTGCCTCCGGCCCCACGGCCGGTCTCCTAAGAATCTGCTTTGCCTCCGGCCCAACGGCCGGCCTCCAGAACTTCTGACACGTCCTCGGTCCTGCAGCCAGCCTCCTGTGAATCGGCCATGCCTTCGGCCCCTCGGCCGGCCACCTGAGACTCTGCCTTGCTCCCAGCCCCACGACCGGTCACCTAAGACTCTGCTTCGCCTCCTGCCCCACGGCCGGCCTCCAGAGACTCTGCCTCGCCGCCGGTCCCACGGCCGGCCTCCTGAGACTCTACCTCCAGAGACTTTCTTGCCCTCCTTGCCTGGTTCGCCCTCCGCCCACCCTGGGTGGGTTGTTTCTTGTTTTGCATGGACTATTCTGAGGGCGTCTGGAATCCGCCCTAAGGGGGGTGGGGCTCTGTTGGGATCCAGAGGCTTGGCCACCAGAGGGCGCCGAGGATCCCTTCCTGATGGGTTGTACTTCTGTTGGGATCTGGGGTGCTGTCTTCCTTCCTCCACCAGAGGGCGTAGTGGATCTCCTGAAGCTGGAGCTGACTTCACCAGCTGCTCCTCATCTGCTCATCAGGAGACCAGTACTTAAG
>NW_015153062.1:2122-4644 GCF_000732505.1 Cyprinodon variegatus | reverse complement strand
ACTAATAAACAGAACCTCCCGCATGTCAGAACAGGACCAAAAACAGAAAAGAAAAACCAACCTTATCCTACTGACTGTCCCCCGATGGGTCCTGTTGTGGCCAGATCATTCTGTCATGAATCGCGGACAGATGGACCCAGTATTCAGGAGAGACAGTCAGTAGGAAAGTTCAAAAGGTTTATTAAAATAAAAACAAAACAAAAGCGGAGCTGTGGCTCGCAGACACTGCAGGCGGGGGGGGTGGGTAGGCAGGGCACCGCCCAATCTCAGACACTCTAGGGGAGGTAACACAGGTAAGTGACCACGATAAACTGATAAATGATTATCTGGGTTGGTCACTTACCTGGTTTAACAGTCCAGTGGTGGCTGGCTTGATTGCTTATTCCACCCACCTGTTTTACTCTGCCTGTTTTCTTATTATTGTTTATCCTTTCCATCTGGTTTCAGACCCTATATATATGGTTTGTTTTCAAGCCACCAGTGCCAGATTATTTTAGCCGTTTGGTGTAAGTCTAGTGTTAGATAATCATTCTGATTATTCTGTTAGTGACCTGTTTCTGTCTTGTGAATCCCAAGTTTTGCTTTACCCCTGTCTGCTCTGTTGGTCTGACCAGCTCTGGACTGTTTGGATGCAACTGGCTTACTGAACCTGGACTGTTTTTCTGACCACGGCTTGGATTCCCTCATCGGTACCTCATCGACTCTCTGATCATCTGGTTAACGAACTTGGACCCGCTACGACCTCGGCTTGGATCTCCCTTACTGAACACAGCTGCTCCCCGGCGTCGCTTGGCATCAGCACTGCTCACCTGACGGAGCTCCGGGGGCCATGCCCGCCGCAAGCGGAGGACAATCACCTTCGCGGATTCCTCTCATCCCTCAGGGATCGGACTGAACTGTGAACCAGGTCAATGACTATAGCTCTCGGCCGTTTCTTGTCATTTATTCTTAGTCACTGACCTGGGTTTCTGTTTCCACAGAGGATCCGGCTTATCTGCTCCTGCTGACGTGCTGATGCACAGCGTTTTAAAATAAAGTCTTGTGGCAATCATCCAGATCTGTCTGTTGAATATTGGGTCAAGGGTTTCGGGTCCTTGACAGAAAAATCTGGCCATTATGGATCCATCGACAGACAGAGGGCGAGGGCGTTGATCAAAAGATTCCTCAGCTTGAATCCGGGGTGACTGAGATTCTTGCTCACCTGCGCAGTCAGACTCCAGCTGCCTCCGATCCCTCCCACACAGCCGCGTCCGTGTCCTCGGCCTCGCCCGTTGTCTCAGCTTTCCATGAACCTCGCCTGTCTGCTCGAGAGCTGTATAGGGGCGATCCGGAGCAGTGCAGAGCCTTTTTAAGACAGTGTGAAATTCACTTCGAGCTGCAGCCCTCCGCTTTCCCTTCAGAACGAGCCAAGGTGGCATATGTAATTTCGCTTCTGGCTGGTAAAGCAAAGTTATGGGGGACGTCGGAGTGGCAGAATAATTCCTTCCTGTGTGACTCATACAAGGGGTTTTCTGATGAACTGATCCGATTTTTCAGCCCCGTTCTTCCCAGCAGAGAGGCATCCAGGGGACTCCTGACTCTGAAGCAGGGGAGTCGGTCTGTGTCTGAGTACATTATCTACTTCCACCTGCTGGCAACGGAGAGCCCCTAGAATGAGGAGGCTTTGATGGATGTTTTCATCACTGGACTTGGCGAGAGGATTAAGGATGAGCTCTCCACCCGTGCCTTTTTGGACTCAGGAGCTGATACAGAGTTCATGGAGTTCAAGCGCCGAGCAAAATCCTCTCCACACCTGGGAGATGAACTGCGGGCCACGATCAGACAGGATGTCCTGAGGAATCCTATGAAGGCGGAAGACATGTTTTACTAGAAGCTGTGCAGTTTGCAGGGCAGTAGGTAGTTTTCTCAATGGGACGAGATGACAGGCCTTGCAGAAGTGATATATGATAGTGAGGATGGTAGTCATACCCTTAGATGTGGGGAGTCCAGTAACAAAATCGATAGCGATGTGAGACCAGAGTCGCTTGGGGGATTGGTAACGGTTGAAGTAGACAGGAAGGAGGTTGATGAGATGGTTTGTTGCGTGCACAGGTGGGGCAGGCCAGAACGAACTGGTTGACATCCTTCAACAAGGAGGGCCACCAAAAGTGACGACTTATTTGGGCAACCCTTCTGCTTATCCCTGGATGAGCAGAGAACTTGGAAGAATGCATCCAATTAATAACTCGGGCTCGTAAGGAGGTAGGTACGTACATACGGTTGGGTGGCCCAGTGCCAGGGTCTGGTTCAGCCTGTTGAGCCTGTTTGATTAACACTAGAACTACTACGGGGGGGTCAATTGTCCTTTTTACCTAAAAGCCCTACAAGAGGGTCATTTGACCTTTGGACCTCCTGCGGACGCTCCTTTTGTTGTGGAAATGTGGCTGTTAGCAGCTCATAGCTGTCACAGAGTCGCTTGAGCCTGTGTGGGGAAAGGAACCCTAAGGCAAGCTTTTAGTATAGTTTTCCGGGTCAATTGACCC
>NW_015153062.1:0-1113 GCF_000732505.1 Cyprinodon variegatus | reverse complement strand
GATAAACCTTCTGTAGAAGTTGGCAAATCCCAGGAAACGTTGGAGCTGCTTATGGGTCTCTGGGGTTGGCCTATCCAAAACGGATTTAATCTTTTCTTCAGTGGGTCTTACCTGTCTGCCCTCAAGGATGAATCCAAGGAAGGAAACAGATGGTCTGTGGAATTCACACTTTTCTGCTTTCACGAAAAGCTTGTTTTCAAGCAGGCGTTGGAGCACCTGGCGGACATGGATCTTGTGCTCAGATAGGTTCTTGGAAAATATGAGGATGTCATCAATATAGACAAAAACAAAAACATTCAAAAAATCCCTCAGAACATCGTTGACCAAAGCCTGGAAACAGGCGGGAGCATTAGTTAATCAGAAAGGCATTACCAGGTACTCAAAGTGTCCAATGGGAGTTTTGAAGGCGGTTTCCATTCGTCTCCCTCCTTGACGTGGAGAAGGTGGTAAGCGTTTCTGAGATTCAGCTTAGTGAAAACTGTAGCTTCTTGGACGGGTTCAAAAGCTGAAGACAACATAGACAAAGGATATTTGTCTTTTACAGTTATTTGGTTCAAACCTCTGTAATCTATACAGGGTCGCAGGGATCCGTCCTTCTTTCCCACGAAAAAGAAACCCGCTCAGAGGGGAGAAGATGAGTGACGGATTATGCCGGTAGCAAGGGAATCTTTTATGTACTTCTCCATGGCCTCCCTCTCAGGCATGGAGATGTTGAAAAAGCAATTGCTGGGCAGAGGAGCTCCAGGAAGCAGGTCAATGGCAGTCGTATGGTCTGTGGGGAGGCAGAGAACAGGCTTTGGATTTACTGAATACCTGTGAGAGGTCTTGGTAGTCAGCAGGTACGGAAGAAAGATCAATGGTGTGTTGTGGGAAAATTTATATCTTTCTCTCATTATATATTAATATTCATATTTACTCACTATAAAAGTTTTCACTCAGTCTGTTTCTCTCTCAAGACCACACCATTCCCTCTCAATGGTGTTTGTAGACCAGACATAGCTTCTTCCCATAACAATCCAGATTCTTTCTCCAGGTTTATTCATAACATGTTACTGTTAAGCAAAGAGTGTGTAATTTGTTATGACTCTGACTGCTTTCCATTGTTATAACTAG
>NW_015153061.1:18420-19945 GCF_000732505.1 Cyprinodon variegatus | reverse complement strand
AGAGAACCGTACCATCAAGAGAGTTCAATTTAATGTGATTACTCCCAGCCAATCCAGTTTGACCAGTCAGCAACAAGGATAGGATCAGCGGTACCACCAAGCTGGTTATACAGCAGTAGCTATTCTAACTTTCCCTGCTTTCCTTGATGGGCCCTTTGCTGGCCCTTGGCTGGTCCCCTACAATTCCTTTTAAAACAGGAAAAAGGAATTAGAAATAGTCTTTCTGTCATGATATGTGGACATTAAGATCTAAAGAGAAGCGTCATCTCCAGGTCAGACCCTGTAATTCAGTAAAGGGGGGAGTCAGAGTAAAATAATATTCACGCTCAGGAGAAGGAGGAGGTCACTCCAGTAGCTGGAAGTTGGCTGCCATTAAACCGGCTTTTCACTGGGAAGAGCTATTTTGAACGGCTGCTACTGTAAACAAGCTAACTCATCCCAGCTTTGACTAATCATTAATTTGTGAATGCGCATGTATAAAGGGGCGGGTTTAAGACAGCAGACCAATCACAATCCTGAGCACAGAAAGGAGAGCGCCATATTTCACGTGTGAGGAACAAAAACTCACCTTTCAGAAATACAAAGAGTAAACAACGAGTCTCAATGAAATTTTTAAACTCATGCTGGAATAAAAAAAACACCATAAAGCATGGTAATGGATTGTTTACTGTGTAAATCTGCAAGTTACATATCAGTGACATTTAAAACAGCCTTGCATCTGATATCACTGTACTGCATATTAAACACATCTCATCCCCCAGATGTCACCCATTGGAGTGAGGAGGACTTGGGAAAAGATCAAAATAAAGCAAAAAACTTTCATAAAGTGATGAAAAGGACATTTCACAGATATCCAGCTACTGACTCCTCTGCAATGGCATAAAATCCTTCTATTATACTGTATACAGGAAAATGACCTGAAGATTATGATCTCATTCACAGCATCAACTACATCTGGGAACTGGATGGACAGCTCAACAGACGGCACGATTCCTGAGCCACTCAGCATCCCCGACAATGGACATGAATTAGCTCATTGCATCATATAACATAGCCGTTGTTGTGAGTTTACCAGAAGATTATATTAAATTACTAGAACTGGAAGTTATAGCTAATTAATTGGGAATTCAAATTAAAGGGAAAACTAGTTATTTATAATCAGTTGAACTATTATAAATATAATTTTCCTACTGGCCAGGGTTTTATCCTGTTACCTAAAAGGTTGGACTCCTAAATCTGGCTGTTAAAAATCTAGTTGTCTTTCACCAATTTAATAATTTAGACTATGGCTGTCAGCAACATTATTAATCACCAAACATATAAATGTGTCTCTGTTCATTCAGTTGCTACTGAAAGAAGAGTGAATCCAGCCTGAGAGATAAATCGTTCACTGTGTAAAACAAACACAAAAGACCACAGGTTGAAATACAACAGTACCTTTATTAACTAATAATCACACCGTATTATATCTAATAACCAAGCAAAACAATGAACACTACTGAAAATAAGCAAAATTAAAGAAATA
>NW_015153061.1:15705-17604 GCF_000732505.1 Cyprinodon variegatus | reverse complement strand
TTCTATTATACTGTATACAGGAAAATGACCTGAAGATTATGATCTCATTCACAGCATCAACTACATCTGGGAACTGGATGGACAGCTCAACAGACTGCACGATTCCTGAGCCACTCAGCATCCCCGACAATGGACATGAATTAGCTCATTGCATGATATAACATAGCCGTTGTTGTTAGTTTACCAGAAGATTATATTAAATTACTAGAACTGGAAGTTATATTTGATTAATTGGTAATTCAAATTAAAGGGAAAACTAGTTATTTATAATCAGTTGAATGATTATAAATATAATTTGCCTACTGACCAGGGTTCTAGCCTCTTACCTAAAAGGTTGGACTCCTGAATCTGACCGTTAAAATCTAGTTGTCTTTCACCAATTTAGTAATTTAGACTATGGCTGTCAACAACATTATTAATCACCAACCATCTAAATGTGTCTCTGTTCATTCGGTTGCTACTGAAAGAAGAGTGAATCCAGCCTAAGAGATAAATCGTTCACTGTGTAAAACAAACACAAAAGACCACAGGTTAAAATACAACCGTACCTTTATTAACTAATAATCAAACCGTATTATATCTAATAACCAAGCAAAACAATGAACACTACTGAAAATAAGCAAAATTAAAGAAAAAAAGGAGAAGAGGGGTTTAAAAGTCTGTTCAAAGTCTGAGGGATGTTGGAAGTTTAAGGCTTAATGCTTTTAAAAGTGTCCATTATAATAGCAGCAGATAAATGTGGAAAAACCCTGACCTAGAAATGTTAACTGCGGTCAAAACAGTAAAGTTTTATTCAGTTTATGGTGAAAAATGAATAATGACTCAGGAATGCATTAAACTATGATGAGACTGAAAGACCCCTTAGCTTAGCTGACCCGCAGGGGTTCTGGTTCCAGTCGGACCCAACTGAACCAACCAAATGACTATCTATTCTACCTAGTTTTCCAAAGCAGAGCACTTATTAAGCATTAGATGGAAAGGAGGGGGGAAGAGGAAGTTACTGTTTTGGTTCGGTGGAATGGAGGCCTTCAGCTCGGTCTGGTTTCTACAGACCCGTCTTCAGTCCAGTCCGTCGGTCCAACAGCAACTCAAAGAGATTTGGATCAATCCGATGCAACATTAAGAGGTGTTTTGCAAGGGGGTTAATTTTATAACTCACAGTAGCACGGGACATCACGGGAGTTCTTGATCCATTTTAGTTAAAGGTATTTTTTCCTCTGAATTACATCAGGTCTTCAATAAAAGTCAAGTCATTGTTTTTTGAGCAGCTTAGTGGATGATGGGTGGACATTGTTTTTAGGATTCAGATGAATCCAGAAAGCTAGCCTGACCCAGAGCAGGTAAGCCTTTCAGAGTACACTACCATGGTGACTAGCCTCGCTAAGTATGGATCCAGCTTCCTGCTACCAGGAATGTCAGGGTAATACCTGAAGTTGTCTCGCTAATGCAGTAATGAGAAGGTTAGCCGTTCAGAGTACACTACCATGGTGACTAACCTCACTAAGTATGGATCCAGCTTCCTGCTACCAGGAAAGTCAGGGTTACACCTGAAGTTTCTCACTAACCCAGTAATCCTGCTTCATTTTACAGGCCTCTGGTCTGGATAAACTGTTTTTTGTTTTTGCTTGGTTTGAACCGTGACTGTGGGATGTTTTTACATGTTGCACAGGTTTCTGTTTTATATTGGGGGGAATTTCCAATAAGGAAAAAAAATCCTGTCTGCTTTTCTAAAGCTCATCCAAAACACGGATCAATCACACCACTATTCTCAGACATCCTGCCCAAAAAAGAAAATGCAGAAACAAAATTATGTCATTTTGTTCTTGCAACTGTGAGAGCAAAAAAAAGATAAATATAAATATATATATATATATATATATACATATGTATGTATGTATA
>NW_015153061.1:10826-14349 GCF_000732505.1 Cyprinodon variegatus | reverse complement strand
TCTTGTTATTCATAAAAAATTATAAAAAAATTTAAATATTTAGTTGGTTGTATACAGTAGGGACAAAAAGTATTTAGTCAGCCACTGATTGTTCAAGTTCTCTACTTACAATAATGAGATAGGTCTGTAATTTTCATTGTAGGTACACTTCAACTATGAGACAAAAAAATGAGAAAAAAAAGTCAAAACTCATCACATTTTTAAACACTTTGTTTGTAAATTATGGTGGAAAATAAGTATTTGGTCACCCACAAACCAGCAAGATTTCTGGCTCTCGCACACTTGTAGCTCCTTCTTTAAGAAGATCTTCTGTCTTTCTCTCGTTACCTGTATTATTGGCACCTATTTGAACCCGTTATCTGCATAAAAGACACCTGTCCACAGCCTCAAGCAGACACATTACAAATTCAACCATGGCGAAACCAAAGAGTTGTCGAAGAACACCAGGAAGAAAATTCTAGACCTGCACCAGGGTGGGAAGAATGAATCTGCAATAGGCAAGCAGTTTGGTGTGAAAAAATCAACTGTGGGAACAATTGAAAGAAAATGGAAGACATACAGGACCAGTGATAATCTCCCTCGATCTGAGGCTCTACGTAAGATCTCATCCTGTGGGGTCAAAACGATCAACGACGGTGAGCAACAATACAAGAACTACACAGAGGGACCTGATGAAGGACCTGCAGGGAGCTGGCAACAAAGTAACAAAGGCTACCATCAGTAACACAGAGAGGGACTCACATCCTGCAGTACTGGACGTGTCCCCCTGCTCTAGCCAGTACATGTCCAGACCCACCTGAAGTTTGCCAGAGAGCAGATGGATGATCCAGAAGAAGTCTGGGAGAATACCATGTGGTCAGATAACACCAAAATATATGTTTTGGTAAAAACTTGATTCTTCATCTTTGGAGAAAGAAGAATGCAGAGTTGCATCCCAAGAACAGCATACCTACTGTGAAGCATGGGGGAGGAAACATCATGCTTTGGGGCTGTATTTCTGAAAAGGGGACAGGAAAACCAATTCGTTTTGAGGGAAGAATGAACAAGGCCATGTTTCGTAAGATTTTTAAGTCAAAACTTTCTTTCCATCAGCCTTGAAGATGGAAACGTGGCAACAAAGGTGTGGCTCCTTTAGAAGCATTTCCAGGTCCTGGAGTGGCCTAGCCAGTCTCCAGACCTCAATGAGTGTCCGTGTTGCCCAGCAACAGCCCCAAAACATCACTAGACTAGAGGAGTGCATGGAGGAATGGGCCAAAATACCAGTTACAGTGAGAACACTCCTGGTAAAGACTTACAGGGAAAGTTTGACCTCTATCATTGCCAACAAAGGTTATGTTACAAAGTATTGAGTTGAACTTTAGTTATTGACCAAACACTTATTTTCCACCATAATTTATAAATAAATTCTTAAAAAATCCTACAATGTTATTTATTTTTTTCTTTCATTTTGTCTCTCGTAGTTAAAGTGTACCTGTGATGGAAATTACAGACGTCTCTCATTATATCAAGTAGGAGAGCTGGCACAATCAGTGGCTGAATAAATACTTTTCATATATCTGTTAGTAAACATTTAATATTTGAAAATTGACTCAAAGATAAACTTAAAAAATAACAGGAAAGTAGTTATTATTATAATTACATTCTCAACACTGGAAAAGACTGAAGATTTGATCCAATAACAGAAACAATTAACATAAATTTTAAGGAAAGGAATCAAAAAGATTAAATTATTTTGATAAAGTTTTTAGAAAATAGTTTCAAAGTAGAGCTATTTGTCCACAAGATGTACATAAAACTCTATGAATAAAATCAGGGCAGAACTATATTGAAACACATCTAGATGGTGGAACAGCACTCTGTCCATGGTGCTGATGTCCTGCAGAGGCTGCATCTCCATCCTGGAGCCTCCATCATCCCTCCTTTATGATCCAAACCTTCTCATCATAAAGAGTTCAATGATGCAGCAAACACTCTGATGTCTGCTTTATTCTCAGCTGCACAAACAATCAGACTGAATCCTAACAAACNAGGAAATCACATTTTTAAAGACTTTGTTTGTAAATTACGGTGGAAAATAAGTATTTGGTCACCCACAAACCAGCAAGATTTCTGGCTCTCGCACACTTGTGGCTTCTTCTTTAAGAAGATCTTCTGTCTTTCACTCGTTACCTGTATTATTGGCACCTATTTGAACCTGTTATCTGTATAAAAGACACCTGTCCACAGCATCAAGCAGACACATTGCAAATTCAACCATGGCGTAGACCAAAGAGTTGTCGAAGAACACCAGGAAGAAAATTGTAGACCTGCACCAGGGTGGGAAGAGTGAATCTGTAAAAGACAAGTAGTTTGGTGTGAAAAAATCAACTGTGGGAGCAACTGAAAGAAAATGGAAGACATACAAGACCAGTGATAATCTCCCTTGATCTGAGGCTCCACATAAGATCTCATCCTGTGGGGTCAAAATGGCGGTGTGCAACAATACAAGAACTACACAGAGGGACCTGATGAAGGACCTGCAAGGAGCTGGCAACAAAGTAACAAAGGCTACCATAAGTAACATCCTACACAGAGGAAACAGGCCATAACAGCCAGGCGTGGTGGGAGGAAAGGCTAAGCAACCGCCAGGTAGAACCATACTGATTGGCACAACGTTGACCATCTCTGCAGCAGGAACAGGGTGCAGTGGAAAACAAGGCGTTGGATTGGCAGCAGGGCAGAGGTGAAACTCTGCCTGCATCTGTGAGTAACTGTTTTCCACTGGCATCTACAGGGTTTTGTCACATCATGAGCGTCGCAGTAAAGACCAGTTGGTTTCACAAGCAACACTTCTGGCCAGCGTGTGTTAATATTTGCAGGAGTCCAGTGGCGAGCGGGAGGTGCTTGGGGCGGACCACAGCAAGGACACGGTGTGGCTGGACCAACCTCGGTATGGCTGCGGGGTGAAACTAAGCAACTGACTTTCTTTGTGGACTTTGCTGCAATGATTCCAGCTCTTTATGTATATTTTACATCAAAATTAAGGACACTATTACCCTGTACTGATTTTATATTACTTAAAGAAAACTTTCTGTTGTATTTTTAGCTTTTTAAGAAACTGGTTTCTATGAGAATAAAAACATTGCATTCTAACCTGATCTGTCCTGTTCCCTGGGTTCTGACTCGTTAGCTCCCTGTAATTGCTTAAGGACCTACTGTAGCACTAAACTAACAACTTAGTGCTTACAGATGATTCAGAAGAAGACTGGGAGAATACCATGTGGTCAGATGACACCAAAATATATGTCTTGGTAAAAACCCAACTCTTCATCTTTGGAGAAAGAAGAATGCAGAGTTGCATCCCAAGAACAGCATACCTACTGTGAAGCATGGGGGAGGAAGCATCATGCTTTGGGGCTGTTTTTCTGAAAAGGGGACAGGAAAACAAATCCTTTTTGAGGGAAGAATGAACGAGGCCATGTTTCGTAAGATTTTAAGTCAAAACCTCCTTCCATCAGCCTTGAAGATAGAACGTGGTAACAAG
>NW_015153061.1:6774-8364 GCF_000732505.1 Cyprinodon variegatus | reverse complement strand
CACAAACTGCATTCCTAACAGCCACAACAATTTCTGAGGCTTGTTGAACTTCAAAAGACAAAAAGATATGTTGAATTTTATTATAGAATTGCATATTTTTCTAGTAAACTTAGAGATATATTTCTTTGCATGTTGCATATCCCAGTAAATCTATTTCACCTGTAAATCTGCAGCTGTCCCTAATTTTTTTCTCTACTCTGCTTAAAAACAGATTTATGAACCCGTCTACCAATATAATGATGCCAGAGAAAGTCCTTTTTCATGATCTATAGAGGCTGTCCAGTCTGATTGTCTATTCAATGAGAAAACAACGGATATGTGTAAATTTTAATCTGTAACTCTGAGTAATGTTCCTCTGAGGAGCCCAGCTTTTTAAACTTATATAAATGTAAACTCTGTTGCCATTTTTAACTGAAAAAGCTCTGAATGTCTAACCAAACAGATGTTTTTCGTGGCAACCAACCCGTCGCCTAACTTTTACTGAATCGTATATCGAAGTAGCTGCTGGTTAAAATTCACTGAGTGCTGCTGTGTCTTTCCTCCTCCTCGTAGCTACTCAGTACACAGTGAATAGAAACCCAAAAAAATATTATGTCCCAAACCGACAGATCTGATCATATTTTACCAAGAGGTGGGACTCGAGTGCTACGAAAGAGCGAGGAATAAAACACTGACTGAAAACGCTCTGAACACAGACAGCAGCACCCAACCCCAGTTACTGTTGGCTAAAGAAATCAGTAGAAAGGGGGAAAAAAGCGGAAATTATTGGTGGGGACTGTACATGTGTAACCCAGGAAAACATAGCCCTCACTAAACATAAACCTTTTCATAAAAATAGCTATAAAATGCTCAAATACTAAATAAAAAAATAAATAAATAAATAAATAAATAGGAAATAAATAGGTCTCAAAATAGTTAAAAATATTAATAATAATAATTACAGATATTATAAATGGTGTATTTCATTTTATATTTTATTTAGTTTGAAACTGTATAAAAGAGATTTATTTTGCCAGCAGCTAAATGGTAAAATCTGAGAAAAATGTCTTACTCTGAAGGGTCACATTAATTTGTAGCCCATGTGACAAGCTCGAGCCAATTGGGTCGCTATGTTCTCTGGCACTAGCAGAGAAAGCCAGGAAGAAGAATAGAGAGAAGAAGAAGCTAATGGAGTTGTGCTGGTAAAGAGAGACAATAAGAGAAAATTGACCATTGAAAAGACTACCTGCACTGCATGAAAAGTGAGATTTTCGTCCCCGTAAACCCCCGTAAACTCCCGTAAACTCCCGCAGATCTGCCTGATTTTCGTCAGTTTCCGACAATTTGCAACCCGTGCTTGTCCGCGTTTGTCGTGCCACAAATTGTCGAAAACGTACCGTGACGTATGTGGAGAGCGATCAGCTGTACTAATGGCCCTAATTAGCATATGAATACAGCAAACCCGCGCGGCTGGCCAAGTCTGGCTTGAATAACCTTCTCAGTATTGGCTGAAACCACTATTCTATATTATATAAAATCGCTCGTGATTGGCAGCAAAACCACACGTGGCCACGCCAGGCTTTAATTTTCTTACTGAGTATTCGTCGGAAC
>NW_015153061.1:0-4022 GCF_000732505.1 Cyprinodon variegatus | reverse complement strand
CGCTAACCTGAAGTTCCACGACAATCTACAGTGCCGTATATTGACGAAAATCCCACTTTTCATGCAGTGCTGCTGTCTGGAATATTTTTCACGTTTTTAGAGGAGGAGCTTTCCACATATATTTTTTTCCTGACCGCATTCGGGAGTGTTTCAAGTTACAGAACTGAAGTTGCTGAGTTAAAAAGTGTATTTTATTTTCTGTGAAGGATTTTATTAATTGATGTTTTTAATGTTAGAAAAAAAAAACAAAACCCTTGGAATTAACATATGGACTGGTGTGGGTGAAGCATTTTTCCCACACACACACAATGTTCAGCAGCCAAATCGACGTAAATATTACTTTATTCAGTAGAAAGCAAAGTTAAAAAGAACTTTTGTATGCTTTGTTGGTTATTAAACCAGGCCTTTAAGTTTCTGCTGGAGATTGGACCGAGAAAGTCGATTGCTGAGTTGGATTCCACTATTGAGAAACAAGATGGCGAGCCGTAATCCAGGAGCCCTGTAACCGCCGTCTAGCAGGAGATACGCCCTCTGCTGGACATTTCAAATCATCCAAACTGGTATGACCTGCCCATTTTTTCCTGCTAAAAAAAGCAGTGGATTCAGAGTTAACCCTTCAGGATCAACAGAGAGACAAGACATTGATTGAAGCGCAAGTTATCCAGTCTTTTGCTGGATTGTTTCTGTTTTATTGATTTTCTTTCTGGATCATTTTCAGTATTCATTGTAATTGTGTGGAATGTAAATTGTCTGTTGGGTTATAATAGAAGAACAAGAAATAGCTAAAACAGGAAATTAAAACCCCTTAACTTCCTAGAAAGAACTCTAAATAACAAAAATTTATTAAAAAGAGATTAAATTTGAACAAAGTATAAATAAAATAGTTAATTGTACCGATCTTGAAGTTCAATAGAACTATAACATAAGTTTAAATAAATAGTATCCTTTAATACCTAAAATTAGGTGTAAATGTGAAACAGGGGTCAAACCGATTATTCCGAAAGAAACAGGAAAACTATTTTGGATTGAATTTTGTGTCATTGTATGTGTATTGTTTGTAATATTGTTCTTTTTAAATAATAAGCCGGCAGTTTAGTCATATTTTCTGGTCTGTGGTCATTAATACACTTATACATTTCTCTACTTTCATAGCCGGACCTAGCACTGGTCTTATTATCTGTTATTTAACTGTAAACTCATCCTGAGTGTTACACATGCCAATGTTGGTGGGGACATGTCCACACCAGTCCTTCTGAAAGTTATGCCAGTGTTTGAATAATAAATTTACTGGCGAAATGAACTCACCTCCTTCTCTCTTTCTTTTCCCCTGTCCTGTTGGCCTTCGAAAGCTGAGTTTAGTTTTTTTGACCGTAGATTTCTTCCTCCTGTCTCCATTTCCAGATTCCACCACAGGAAACCGGTAGGCTAATCTATCTCATGGTGTTCAGAGCCTGGGTGGCTGACATTCGCAAAGGAGGTGCGTAATATGATAGAATGCAATGTTGGAAAGCCTGATAAACCAGACTAAATGGGAGATGAATGGTGTTATTTAGTCTGGACCCGATAAAGGAGACATAAGAAGATTGTAAATGAGAACAACCCGTCGTTTTTAAAACCATGTCTCTGCCTATTGGCCAATGCTCTGGCCAATGAGCACAACTGGCTGTGACTTAGTAAGCACGACAGAAAGCTGCCTGTGGGTAAAACGGCAAATATGTCCGGCAAATAGGCGTAGAGCCTCTTCCGGCTCACGTTTCAACGAAAACCCTAAGTCTAATCCTTCCAAAACTGATTCAGAAGCTGAGTCAAACATCGCAATCAGAGCCAGCGCCCCTCCACACACGACAATGCTGAGAGAGGGCCGCTGCAGACAGGCTGCGGTTAGCCCTGGCTGCCGTTAGCTTCGGAGGTCCGTGGTTCCTGCAATCCACTTCAGAAATAGTTTATTTAATCACGCATTACATCGGTAAAAGGACCATATAGTATAATATTCTCGCCTCAATTTATCTTAAAACGTACATTTATTGAACAACAGCAACAGAAAGAGAGTTTTTAACTTTCAATGGAGTGCTCCATTGAAAGCTGCTGCTGCCGCAGTGCATGCTACTGTTGTGCGTTCTTCTTGCAGCTTTGTCTTCACGCCCTCAAAACCCCGCCATCTTTGCATCCAGACATTCAAAACACATCTCTGTGTTGTGATTTGCCCACCAGACTTAGGGCCTGGGGCATTCATTCGAGGCTAGAACAACTCGCAGGCAAAAATTATTTTGGCTATAAATAACAATAAAAACATATAATAAAAAAATAAAGGGAAAATACTAAGGACTTGACCTCGGTGTTCTCAGTGCTGGTTACGGGGCTGCACGTAAATAGCTTTCGAAACAGGAACAAGTGAATATTTCCAAAGAGTGGATGATCTTTACCTGTTACAGTGTGTAATAATCAGAGGGATTAACTGACAGAAAGGTAATATATTACAAAATGTATGTTATTTATTATTATCTTCCAACTCAATGTCTCAATGTGGGTTACAAAGTCCAAAACAGCTATTCTGGGACTTTCCTAATCAGTGGCTACTCCCTCCCCGTTGCACTACACACTACTCTCGCTAAAGAAGAACCCTCACTGCTGTATTGAGTCCCCCTGATGGTGCTGTAGGGTATAACGACACTCTCAGCCTTTGAGATGAGTATAGTAAATAAGAGAAGGAAGAAAAAGAGGCGTTAAAACACTAGCGAGAAGGGCTGTCAGTTACCCCATAAATGCTAAAAAATGCAACATACTTTTAATGCCAGTAATCTATTTTACAGCAGGATTAACACACATACTTTCCAACTTTGTGGAACACTTTGTTCTTCAAAATGTCATCTTCAAATGTCTGGATCCGCAGTGAGTTTGAGTCTATATAGCCAAGGCCTTGTATTGCTTGGAAACATGCAAATTGAAACCGACAAGTGGGTCGTTTGATTCCATTGTTAGCCTGTAATATCTGAAATTCAGATATTACATAATCCAGACATTTTTCGTATCCAGACATTTGAATTGAGAAAGCTTCCTGTAGGGGAAGCGAAACGTCTTCAAATCTTGGAAACCAAGTCCAGTGGATTGTTTTTTTTTGTGTGTTTGTTTTTTAACTTTTACGGAATAAAGGTTATTGGTTCTTGATTAAGCAAATAATTCAATAAAACATTATTTGGCCAAATAATGAATTATTCACCTCATGGATTTGCATTATGAAGTGGTCTGAAAAAAATCCAATTTCTTTAAATTAGTGAAAAGCTAATTTGATCATATCCCAAATTCTTCCAGATAAATTTTGGTGTTTAACACAAGATCCATCTTAAACTGTAGTATGCTTTTCAACAATCTCCCCCCTTCTCTTTTTACATAGTAGTTTAGTTGAGTTTCACTAGTCTTAGTTAAGAGTTTTAAACTTCAATATGATTGACTTGGAGCTGAAGGATTTTTATTAATAAACTCTTATATTTTGAACAGAAGTTGTGGTGAATTTATTCCATGTATGTGCAGAATTAACTGTTTGACCATGATTAGTGCTCGAATCACCCCTAATGGGGAATGCAATAAACATCTTAAAGTATCAGAAATATAAATTCCCAGCCTACTGGGAATCGAATAGAAAATAAAATCCTAACATTAATTCGACATCCTACCATTTCCATCAAATGATGTTGCATCCTTTTGTTCCTAACACATCACCCAGTCCATATCAGTATAAATAAACAGCATGATTGTTCTCCCAATTGAGATCTGATGTGTTTTCTAGGTTTGAGCAGTGTATTAGAGAGGATATCCTGTAAGATTACAAGAAATGTCTAACAGTGTAGTTGGTGAACATTATTTAAGGGAAATGGTTGTAATGTTTAGATAGAAAAAGTTTTAGATCTTTGAGTTCGTCTCATAAAAATGAAAGCAAAAAACCGAAAGTGTTGTGTTTATATTTTTCTAGAGTGTAAATTAAAATAGTGTGTGCTTAGGAAATCAAAATTGTAGTTAAATGATTA
>NW_015153060.1:9686-19962 GCF_000732505.1 Cyprinodon variegatus | reverse complement strand
TTGGGGATTAAAAGTTATCAAAGGAATTTTTCTACATCAAAGCATGTGGGCGTGGCCAAGCGTCAAACTTGGTCCTTAGGCAGGGAAACAAAGGGTAAGCCCCATGTCATATTATGACAGAGAGTTATAAAACTTGGACCACTTATGTACCCCTCAGGACCTACAAAAAAGCCTCTTGGAGCCATGGTCGAAACCCCACAGGAAGTCGGCCATTTTGAATCAAAGCAATCACTTTTCATTCTTACCTTCATAACCTATTTGAGCAAACTCCTCATAGAGCTTTTGTGTTACAGACTTCAAACTAACTCCACCTTAACTTAAGGCATTGGGGATCAAAAGTTATCAAAGGAATTTTTCTAGATCGAAGCATGTGGGCGTGGCCAAGCATCCCTTTGGCGTTAAACACAATGCAAGCCCCAGGCCATTTTTTTAGTGAGAGTTTTGAAATTTGGTCCACATGTGTAACCCATCAGGACCTACAAAAAGCAAACCCATCATTAGATTTTTTGCCTTTACATTGCATGTTAGCTAACTCCTCATTGAGCAGTTGAGCTAGAAACTTGTAATTTGCTAAGTCTAGACTGAAGACACAAGGAATCAAAAGTTATCAAATTATTTTTGCTGTGAGAAAGTGAGAATGTGGGTGTGGCCAATCCTCAAAATTAGACTTCTTGCCATAACACTATAAAAAAAACTTCCCCAGGCCATGCTTTGAGAATTATAAAATTTCGCACACATGTATGATGTAACACATATTGACAAAAAAATTTATAGGAGCCATGGTTTAAACCATAGAAGGAGTTGGCCATTTTGGATCAAAGATACCATTATCTGTATCATCAAATCAGCTGTGTTTAAGTACAGAAAACCTCTAAAACCCGCAGGACAATGGCCCTCTAGGATTGACTTTGGGGATGCCTGCTATATATGTGCCTTAGGCATTGTGAATTAAAAAGTTATCACAATAATATTTCAAAATCACTGCATGTGGACTTGGTTGAGCATCAATTTTTATCATTTGGCTGTAAAACAAAAGGTAAACTAAAAGCCATGTTTTGACAGAAAGTTAATACCTTCTGTTAACATGTGTAACCCATAAAAAGCTACAAAAAAGTTTATTAGAGTCATGGTCCAAAGCCCACATGAGGTTGGCCATTTTGGATAAAAAATTATATTTACTCAATTCAATTTGAAATTAATTCAGTTCATTAAATATAGAGCAAAGTCAAAAAAACAATGACATTTTCTATTTAATGAAAACCAGGTGATAGGATAAACTTGTTGACTGGAAAGCATTCCCTCATAGCAAGCATGCTTGTAGCAACAGTGGAGAGGAAAACTCCCTTTTAATAGAAAGAAACCTTCAGCCGAACCAGGGTCAGTGTGACACCTGCATAGGCTGACTGAGGTTCAAGGAGACAGAAGCAGACATAGAAAAAGAAACATATATACAAAAGGCAACTGTCANTTATTACAATAATATTTCAAAATCACTGCATATGGGCTTGGTTGAGCATGCATTTTTGTCATTTGGCTGTAAAACAAAAGGTAAAGTAAAAGCCATGTTTTGACAGAAAGTTATTACATTTTGTAAACATGTGTAACCCATAAAAAGCTAGAAAAAAGTTTATTAGAGTCATGGTCAAAAGCCCACATGAGGTTGGCCATTTTGGATTAAAAAAAACATTTACTCAATTCAATTTTAAATTAATTCAGTCCATTTAATATAGTGCAAAGTCACAACAAAACAATAACATTTTGTATGTAAGGAAAACCAGGTGATAGGATAAACTTGTTGACTGGAAAGCATTCCCTCACACCAAGCATGCTTGTAGCAACAGTGGAGAGGAAAACTCCCTTTTAACAGAAAGAAACCTTCAGCAGAACCAGGCTCAGTGTGAGCGGCCATCTGCAGAGGCTGACTGGGGTTCAAGGAGACAGAAGCAGACATAGAAAAAGAAACATAGATACAAAAGGCAACGGTCATCCAGCTCCACAGGCGGCCCCGTCCAGGAAACACACAGCCAGGTAGATAAGCTCTGAGCCAGCTCCCATGTTAGAGAATGAAGAGAGCACATCCAGTTAGTCACAGTCAGTGAAACAGGACTGCACTGAAAAAACAGGCTGATCTCCAACATCCATAATCAAAGGTGTTGATGGCAGCAGCACAGCTGATATTTGTCTCCAGGATGGAGTCGCAGCCAAACAGGAACAGACCAGATAAACCTACTATGAGAAAAAGCAGATAGAGCAGAACATTACAGATGCTACCATTTATGTCTTCCTCTTTGAGCTTTTGAGTTATATATTTCACATTCCCTATGCAGACTTTAGAAATTGCACGCCGCAGGGGTTTGGTTGTCCTTTCCACCAGAGGGAGACATTGATGTTTTTCTGCTTACATAAAACCTGTTGATAGACCTCCTAAAGGACAGGCTGGTCTCCCAAATTATTCTAAGCCTCCACTGGACTAACAACTTGGCATCAACTCCAGTGAGTCGTCCCTTTGTAAAACTTCCCTTGCATCAGACTATATTTCACCTTTTCCTTTCTCCTGTTTGAGTGGCCAGGTCATTTTCTGTTTTCATCTCAATTTCTCCAGGAAGGAGGAGTCTTAAATTTAACTTGTGGTTGTCAAGCAACATTTTCAGGTCCTTATGAATGGAGTATAATCATAAAGTAGTGAATAAAGTAAGACACAAATTCAAAATATAGATTTTTATTTCCAAAAAGCAATATTTACCCATATCAGAAAGTACTTTCCAAGAAAAGTTGAAAAAATTTGAAGGTCTTCACTGTAAATCACAGCATATAATTGTAAGAGTTAATTTTCCCATGCCAAAGCTGAGGTGAATATAAATTATGTTTAATATTTCCAACACTTTGTTTGGAAGCCATATGGTTACATGTGGAGGTTATTTAACAGTTTTACCAATTGTTTGGTTAGTTATACTTAATTCAAGTCATGTCAAAATACTGGTGCCATTTATTTTGATTTGGTGATATTTTGTTAAGAAAAACCTGACGATACAGCTTCATGATAGGGCGCTGGAGTTCGGTTATCCTTTTATCCACCAGAGGGAGCCATTGAGGCTTTTCTGCTAAGATTAGAGCTGATGATAAATCTCCTCATATAGGATAAGCGGGTCTCCTTGATTATTCTAAGCCTTCACTGGATCCACAAGTTCACCTCAACTCCAGTGACATCCCTCTTCAAAACTTCCCCAGCATTAAACTATAATTCACCTTTTGCTTGCTTCTGTTTGAGCGGCCCGGTCATTTTCTTTTTCCATCTCAGTTTCTCCAGTAAGAAGGAGTCTTAAATTAAACTTGTGTTTGTCTAACATCATTGCCAGGCCATTTTGAATGAACTATACATAAAGAAAGAAGTAGAGTTACACAAGGCAACTGTCAAGTAGCTCCATAGGCGGCTCTGTGGAGGAAACACATATCCAGGTAGATGAGTTCTGGACCAAATCCCATGTCCTGAGGATGAAATAACACACACACAATAAATCAGTTAGAGAAACAGGATTACACTGAAACTGTTAAAGCTCCAACATCTATAAACAAAGCTGTTGATGGCAGCAGCAGAGTTGATATTCCTCTCCAGGATGGAGTCACAGCCAAACATGAACAGACCAGATGAAGCCACTATGAGAAAAAGCAGAATGTTTGAGATTCTACTATTAATGTTTTCTCTGAGCAAACTCCTTGATCTTTTGAATTATTTATTTCATATTCCCAATGCAAAGACTTCAGAAATTGCATCGCGCAGGGGTATGGTTTTCCTTTCCACCAACGGGAATCATTGACATTTTTCTGCTAAGATGAGACCTGCTAATAAACCTCCTCCTAAATGACAGGCTGGTCTCCTAAATTATTCTAAAGCTTCACTGAATCCACACGTTGTCCTCAACTCATTGAGTCATTCCTACATGAAACTTTTCCAGCATCAAACTATAATTCACCTTTTCATCCCTTCTGTTTTAGTGGCCCGATTTGTTTCCGTTTCTGTCCATGTTTCTCCAGGACAAAGGAATCTTCCATTTACCTAGTGGTTGTTTAATAAACCTTTTAAGACTGATCTGCCTCCAGAGTCTTTGCATGTGGGTCGGATATTTACCTAAAGGCTTGATAATCTACAAACAACCTCTGATAGGAATGACTGAAAAACATTTTCTTATTCTACATTACATTTTATTACCAACAAATATGGACAATATCAGCAATTAATACTATTTCACACTTATGGAAGGGTTCAAGCCAAAAGTGGACATGACATCAGTACTCTGATAGTCCCCGTTTTTATATTTAATCTTTTAACAGTTAAACTTAAAAAAAGTTAAAAAAATTAAGTCACCATAGTTACTCTTTCAAAGTTCAGCAATTTCTCTGTAGAGAGGAAACAAACTTTTAGAACTACTAAGTGCAACATTGTCAGTCCATTATGGATGGACAATAATGTCAAAGTAGTAAATAAAACTAAGAGACATTTGAAATCTATATTTTTATTTAAACATTTTTTAGATTGCCAGAGGCTTTGCAAAGGGGATCCCCAGTCAGAGAATAAAGTTGTTTATTAAACAGTTTGGAAACCCCTGGTGTAAAGGATACACAATATATTATAGAGATACATAATAGGCATAGCAACCTTGCTGATAGGAAGACACAATTAATATTTTTCTTGGTGCAAAGTAAGTTGGGATAAATGTTTTATATTAGCAGAAGGAAATAAGCTGAGTGACAAAAAGCTAATATAAACCCATGATTTTGTGATTGCCACCCTGTGCATAGTTGCTCATTGTTTATTTCAGATGGCCCCCCATTTTATACATGTTAAAAGTAAATTTTTTACAATTGAAATCAAAATTTAATTAAAAAAATAATAATTCCCTTGCTTTAATAACATTAACTCAGCTTTGATAATGCATTATTTTTACATAAACAGTGTTTTAATTATCAACTTTAAGATTGAGATGTTATTGTTTTCATTGGTTAAATGTAAATTAATAAATAACTAAAGGTAATTTTGACACAAAGTACTACATTGCAATTTTTCCTTTTCAGGTATATGAGCTTTGCAAGTCATATCAGCACAATCAGCAAGGCAACACAGGGATTTGAACCCTGTCCCACAAGTGGGAGTCCATCACCATTGCCTTTTGCTTTTTTGTGTGATATATCAAGGGAAAGCAAAACCTGCATTAAGAACAGCATTCAGTAAATTTATCAAGTTTATCCAAATTATTTAGTATAAAAACACTTTTATTCATTGTAACTTTGAGTCTAAAAATCCAAATTGTAATATTTAATACAAATGCTTAAATTATATTGTGAAAACAATGCTGTCTTAATGCAAGAAACGAAACCTCTGAACTGTATTACCTTCAACATTCACTAAACTATGTTACACAATAAAAATATTCATGATTGCTCTGTTTAAGTAAACTAAGACATTTTCATTAGAAAACAAATAACTGAAAACATCAGTAACTGAACCTGTGTAATTTACATGCACAGGAAATGTAAATACACATTATAAAATACCAATTCATAATTATTTGAGTAAAAAGATTAATCCCAGGTTTAAATAGAACAAATAATTAAGTCAATGAACTGAAAATTATTCACTTACAAAAATAGATTCTCATGTTTAATGTTTTAAGTCCCAATATCATTTCACATCTTTTAAATTACACATGAGCAAAGTTACTTCAGTTTAAAGCCACACATTATGCCCTCATGATCACTAAAATATGTGGGTACAACCGTTGCCTCCATTTCATAAATAGCTGACCGGAAGTATACATGATCTATAAGAGTCCCTCGCTCTGTAGTTGCTTCTTTGACCAGTTGAACATAGCCTCGGTCATTCATAAATGTGAAGATTGTTGAGGACTTCAAAATATCATCATTGAAATCTCCCAACAATCCAACTGTGTCACTTAGTGATTCAAGCCAATCAAGCAACTTTCCCAAATTGGTTTTAAATAAGGACAGAGGATACTGTGGTGGTCGATAAAGAACCACCAAGACTATGTTCAACCTGACAAACCTGGTTACTAAGCATTCCAAATCTACATTTGGTGCGTTTAAAACCTCATACCCTACATCTTCAGAAGTATACATGCCAACACCCCCATGTTGTTGGTCTTTCAATGAAATCAATGCTGCTTCAGTACCAGAATACGCCAAACTTCGTGGACAGTTGTGGAAACTGTATCCATCAATCTTGACCGTATCCGACGAGACAACAGACACCCATGTTTCGGTAACAGCAATACATTTAGGTTTTAACTGCTGTGTACAACAGGCCAGATCCTTGAAATGCCTGTTTAAACTTTGGACATTCATTAGAAACACAGTAAAAACTGATGTATCCAATGTCACCAAATGTGTCGATCGATTCAAAAGGGGTGTCATATTCTGAACTGCATCTGTTATGTCATCCTTACAGTAAATCCTTTTGTCATCAAACTCCTGAATTGTCAACCCTGAAATACTCTTAACACGACTAAGAGCTACATACGCTTGACCAGGTGCAAAGATTTTACTGAGACAAACAACAGCTTTGTCAACAGTAAGGCCTTGTACTTTGTGCACAGTACATGCCCAGGCTAACTTCAGAGGAAACTGTCTTCGCAGACCACCTTTAACGGTTGCTCTTTCCTCCTCTGGCTCAATAGCTGTGGAACCAGCTAAATCTGATGACAAACACGGAGAGTTCCTCCTCCTCTGAATGCCCACACGATCATCATCAAATTTAACAAAAACCTTTTTAGGAAAGGTTTTGTTTTCAGCCATTATAATGTCAGTCACATAGCCACAGACACCATTAACCAGACCATCAGCAACATCCACATTTTTAATCAACATAACACGTGCACCTTTACCCAACAACAACTCTTCTGACAGACAACTGTTTGAGGCTTTAGCATGATTCCTTTCCATCAACCTTAATTTACCTGTTTTTTTATCATTCACATAATCCAGTGCCCTAATTGATATAAAATCATCGCAAACTTCTTTTAGCTTATGTATGTTGTGCTCATTTACCTGCTTATTTGTTGCAAATATATGCAAGGCTGAGCTGACCTCACCAGTTTCACAGCTTTTTAAAATGGCAATATCACCAGGTAACAAAGGAGTCCCTTTGGAGCGAGTCCTCATCCTATTTAACAACTGTGAAAAAACAACATCCTTTTGTCTAACTATTTCTCTTAGTTCTACAACCTTAAACAAATCAGACCACAACGAACTAGCAACACCATCTGAATAAAGTGGTTTGCCTCTAACAGGAGCTAACTGGAAGAAATCCCCCACTGCAATAATGCTTGTGTTACCGAATGGTGAAAAATTTCCTGTTTGTTTGATCTGTCTCAGTCTGCCATGGATATAAGACAACAGATTGTGATCTACCATAGATATTTCATCTATAATAACAAGCTGGAGATCACAGTATTTTGTGCGCAATGAATTTAGTTTCTCCTCCCCCAATGGAGTGTACGGTAAGCGTACATCCATTCCAATAGAAAATGTGGTGTGAATTGTCGTCGTTTCCAAATTATAGGCAGCTATACCAGTGGGAGCAGTGAGCAAAACACAAATGTTATCTGGATTTCTGCATAAGGGGGATAAGATTCTTTTGGATTCATATTCAATAGCCCGAATTAAATGACTTTTCCCAGTTCCTCCGCCACCATTTATGAACACATTTAATGGTTCAGGATTTTTTCCATTTACCTTGTCAAGACACCACTGCCTGATTTCATAAAATATTGACAACTGTTTCTCATTCAAAGACCTAATTAAAGCAAGACCTTCAGTTCTACTCATGGTGTTCCTTTTCTCCAATGTTCTAACTTGGTTTGAATTCAAACTTAAATCTGGGATATGTTCTTGCTCATCACTTAGCATTGCTCTTCTTTCCTTTAGCCCTTCTACACACTCCAAACGTTCTGCCTCAACCTCGGGACACAGCTCACACCACGCATCTTCCAAGAGTTCGTTACCAACAACATGGTCAGCAGCTTCCAAGCTGTCACATTCCTGCTCAAAGTGACTCCGATTCAAATCTACAACACGCTTAACTGAATGGTTTCTTCCATCAATCAGCCGAACCACACCACTTGTATAAAAATCCTGAAAGGTTTCACAGCTTGAAGGTTTCAGTTCACTATCATGTCGATATGGCAAAAATAATTGCAAAATGCTGTGGTAAAACTTTTCAGGATCTTTTGTTTCCGAAAAACGCGCATACCGAACAACTGCTGGCTGTGTCCGAGTTCTTTTAGCTACAAAACCTAAACCATTACTTAGCTGTACTGCATTTTTACACTTTTCATTTTTAGACAACACACGATATTCAGAAGCAAATTTTGCGAGGCATATTTCGCTAAAGACATCGCCAGCTGGCCGGCTCTTATAGCGATCAACTAACCCAGTCATCCACATGTCATCTTCAGAAAGATTGTCTGAGGATGCTCGCTGTTTCAAAACAGAAATGGGCAAGCTCATTTTGACAACATTGTCACCGGTTGGAATAAAAACAACCTTCCTTGAGCACTCCTTCAAATGCATATTTGTCAGTCTGTACACAGCTTCCTGAGCACAGACATCCCGGTTATGCAAATAAACACTACCAAGAGTCTTTAACGCTTCCTTGGCACTAACATTGCCCTCTTTTGATGCTTCTCTTTGGGCATTTCCAAGCAAAAGCCCCATTTCTCTTTCAGTTTTCGACATGTAAGATATTATGTAGACACAACATGCATATGCATCAACACAATACTGGATATCAATGTTAGCATTCCAAGCTTTTAACAGATGCCTGCTATACTGATTAATCCAGATCTCATTAATCTCCCTTTTCAAAACAACATGTGTATTTCGACTACAGTGTTTATATGCAGTTTCAAAAACCTCTTGACTAATACCCAAACCACTGAACATTTCCTCAACAGTCTTGTATGCACACTTTTCATCTGAAATGGCATTCTTGACCTTAGTCAGTATATCTCTTGCAGCATCTCTATTTATTTCCCCACCAGTAGCCTTTTCCTTACTTGAACAGGTACACTTTACAGTGTTAGCTACAGAATCCAAGTTACACTGACAAGTGTTGTCTGGATTTAAATGTTTTTCCCGACGACAAATAAAGGTTCTGCTGGATGCAGGTCGTGGAAAATTAAAACGACAGACAGTGTTTTTCTTTCTACAAGATTTTGAATGTCGTTTAGAATGCTGCTGCACAGATGAAACTACGTCAAATAATTGATCATGTGAAGATGGAAGTTGACATGTCACATACTTATCTATAAATGCAATGACCTCATCATCACTATCTCGATCCAGAACAGGGGCTCCCTCTACCCAAAAGAGGCAATGACAATGTGGACTGCCACGCTGCTGAAACTCAACACGATAATAGTAGTCTACTATTTTTCCAACGGGATTGGAGGGAGACATTAGAACTTCTCTAAGAAAGACATGCCAACGGAAATCAAACATCCTGGCTGCAGTGACTGGATTCCGACGCAACAGTTCACATTTATCTTCATATTCCAACTGCTCTACGGTCTGTGTACGACCCTCCTGTCTCAAAATACTATAAAGAAGATTAGTCCATCTCATGTCGGCTGATGAAAATGATGCAAACCAAGTGGGATTGCCAAGTTGTCTAACACAAGCAAGGACGTCCCGCTGTGCAGACTGCCAAAAAGCTGGTGTACCACGAATAGGTTTTAGGAAACGATACCCATCATCAAATTCCAGCAGCTTCTTAATAGAATCTTCATCCTTCAACAAATTACCCAGATTTCCAGACTTACAACTTCTTCCTTTGCGTAAAGCTATGGATACATTAGAGACAACCTGTTCTACTTCTGACATGTACTGCGCAAAAAAAATGTATTCCACATTATGAGCGAATCTACCATCAACATGTAAGATTCTATTATTAAAATAGCGGGACAATGTCAAACGATACTTTCTGCTTTCATGGTAAGTATTACATCCTGAAGGAAACAACACAGGAAAACACTTTGCTTCATTTGAACTATCTGACAGCAATTTGACAGGATTATTACCCTCACCTGGAGCTACATTTAAAACATGATCAAAATATTGATCCAATGCTTCCTGTCCAATATCCACAGGCATAAGACATGTATCTTGAAACATACAGTGTTGCTGTCTATCATGCAACAGTTCATCATCCTCATCATCTTTGCATGCACCCCCATCATGTAAACTTCTTTCCTGTTGCGATACA
>NW_015153060.1:5827-8701 GCF_000732505.1 Cyprinodon variegatus | reverse complement strand
TAACTTCTTCTTTATATTTAGTGACACTCATTTCTTTAACCTTTTCTCTATGTTTAACTTCTTCTTTATATTTAGTGACACTCATTTCTTTAACCTTTTCTCTATGTTTAACTTCTTCTTTATATTTAGTGACACTCATTTCTTTAACCTTTTCTCTATGTTTAACTTCTTCTTTATATTTAGTGACACTCATTTCCTTCAATTTCTCTCTATATGACAGACTCTCCCTGTAATAAATTTTCATTGATTCATTTTTTTGCTGTCTATATGTTAAACTTAACTTATACTGATTATTTTTTAACTGCTTCCATTTAGAGTTTAAATAGGTGGAAAACAAGTAGCAACTTCTATTGTTTTTTTGTAAGGTATTCACCTGTCCATCTCTAGATCTTGTAGATATGTTTGCCGTCAGAGACGAAGCAACAACTTTGCAACATCCAAAACAAACATCTTTGTTACCTTGTTTTGTGCAAATCACTGACTGAAAAAATGTATTAAATTTTTTCAAATATATAGCGTCATTACAGGAACTATTTTGAGAAATATATTTTATGCACCCTTTTTCATTAAATACATATACATTTACCCCTAGCATATTTGCCATAGATATATATTCCATTTCTGTTGCACGATGACCTACATATTTAATTTGTGACTTGGTAAGATAATCTGTCACAGAATCATACCCTTCTTCCAAATAATTTTTACATTCTTTTAGATTATTGCTTATGTAGGAAACCACAGCAAGCCTAATCTTCCGATGGCTTTTCTGTGAACCACTAAGTGCTTGAGCTACAGCTCTAAAAAAACTATTATCATCTTCTACTATGCTTTGTGAGGTACAAACATTTCCCAAATAGCCATTTACATGTAGTTCTTGTGAGCTGCATTTCACAAAATCTATTTTTAACCTGTTACAAAGACTTTGGGCAAGATCTGGAGATAAAGGACTAAAAACAAAAGTATCTTGATTATCATCATTCATCATCTCTACACAATCATCTTTAGCACGACGTCCCACTGTTTTTGAACTAGTCACAGCAACCATTTCTGGCTTTGCCATCAATAACCTTGTATTATACGTTTTGTTCATGTCTGCTTTCTTACAATAGTTGTAACACGTTTGCATTTTAGGCACATTTACACAAACAACTGTCTCATAGTGGTTACCATTGACATTATCCAAATAAACACCATGATTCACAAAAGCAGTCTTACAAGTATATTTAAGCCATTTGTCATTGCAAAATGTGAATATATTAATGCCCAAGTAATCTGCTGCAGCTTGGATTTCAACCTCTGTTGCCCAACTGCCTACATATTTCATCCTGGATCCATCAACATATTCAGTCATTGATGAATATTCACTTCTTAAAATATTTTTATACATTTCTGGATTCATTTGTAACCTATTAACAACAGCAAGCCTAATTTTCCGATGAGATTTTTGAGAACCTGTCACAGCCTGACTTAATGACCTAAAAAAGCAGTTCCCATCACCCACTATGGTTTCCTTTAAACATGGAATACCCAATTCCCCATGCGCAGAGGACACTGCAGTACCCTTTACACAATCCACATGAAGCTGTTTGCACAGAGCTTTTGCAACCTCAATGGAAATGGGATTAAAGTTCAAAACCTTATTACAGTCATCACGCACAAACACAACAGCATCATCAGCCTCCACCCTACTCTTTTTGGAAGATTCAAGTTTTAATGGTATTTTGTGCTTCTTTCCTTCCTTAGACTGAAAATCACAGATGTTAGCCAGGCTACCTTTAGAGTGATCACTGTCATTATCAACTTTATGTTCAGATACACCTTTAAATGTGTCCTTCTGAAAAACATCAACTCCACTGATCTCAAACAACTTTTGGTTTACTTTAAGTTCACTGGTAAACTTCACCAAGTGACCATAAATATCATCTACACTACGAAAGTATAGCACAACACTCTTCCCTTCAGCATCAACCATTCCTTCAGAATTGCGTGCATGGGAATCTACAAGGGCGTAATGCCCTTTATCACTGATGAGAGCACAAGTACTTTCCCTCACAGTAATAAAGCATGTTTCATACTTTGTGCACATCATATTCAATCCTTCAAGAAGAGAAATGTGCAAACCGTTATCTATGTTTTCTCCCTTGAAAACGTCAACATCTCCAGAAACATAATCCCCATGTTTCAGTTCAAAAATATACCCTTCAATCTCAACAGGCAGACACAGATCTGTAGGAATAAGTAAATCACTCATCCCACTGATAATACCCTTCTCCCGTACACATGTGTACAGGTCAGTACCCAACACAACCACATTATCCAATGTAGTACTTTGCCATGAAAAAACACTTTTAAGTTTGTGCATTGCTAAAGCAACAGCACTGACTGCTGTACACTGAACTCCCCTGTACATAAATCTATTATCACCCTGATGGAAGGAACCCATAAGAGATCGAAAAGGGCCCCTTGTTGTGCATTCAACAGCATCAGCACTGCCCTCAGAGCCAAAAGCAGCATTTACACAAGTAGCAACATCATTACCCTCAACAAGGACAGGAGCAGTATAACCAGCGTGACCAGAAACAGTCTGACCATCACTGAAGCCGGTAGCAGCAGTGTGACCAGAAGGGCCAGCAGCAGCAGCAGCAGCGTGACCAGAAACAGTCTGACCATCACTTTTACCAGCAACAGCAGTGTGACCAGAGGGGCCAGCAGCAGCAGCGTGACCAGAAACAGTCTGACCATCACTTTGACCAGCAACAGCAGTGTGACCAGAGGGGCCAGCAGCAGCAGCGTGACCAGAAACAGTCTGACCATCACTGTGACCAGCAACAGCAGTGTGACCAGAGGGGCCAGCAGCAGCAGCGTGACCAG
>NW_015153060.1:4720-5817 GCF_000732505.1 Cyprinodon variegatus | reverse complement strand
TCTGACCATCACTGAAGCCGGTAGCAGCAGTGTGACCAGAAGGGCCAGCAGCAGCAGCAGCAGCGTGACCAGAAACAGTCTGACCATCACTTTTACCAGCAACAGCAGTGTGACCAGAGGGGCCAGCAGCAGCACTGTCATCACCAGAAAAGCCCCAATCTGCAGCATTGCTGTCAGAATCCTCTGCTGGACGTGTATCCATGTCAGCAGACAAGCACACCACAGAAATGCTCCAAACACTATAAACATATGTGTTTAAGGACACACTTAGGTTTAATATGTGCAGAATCAAATCATTTAAACATGTGTTGAAAACCAAAACACTTGTTCCCCACTCACATGACATTCCCTGAGAATTCCTTTTTGCACAGTCAACAACTACAAAGTAATCATTATGCCTGATAACCAGGATTGTTGCAGCTTTAAACTCAATAACGCACATTCCATCTTTCAAACAGGCTTGCAGCACCTCACTTAGTCCCACATTTTTATCAAAGTCAAAATGACAGCAAACTACATTACCACTTTCCGCTTTGAACACTCCACCAAAGATTCTTTGTTGTTCTACCAATTTGCACACTTCCAGGCCATCATCTACATCCACCCCTTTTCTAGCTACATAGGCCGCAAACTTGGAACCTTCAACAACAATTTCATCCACATCTGATGAATTCCAAGTGCAGACAGGAAAAATGGTGTGTTTTATTGCAGCTATAATATTACACCCACTTACCTTTTTAATATTCAGATAACTGTTAGGATTCTGCAGCAACCTACCTGGAACAAGAGGCAACGGCATCCCCTCTGAACAAACACAAGAAACAATATTAACAGCCTGACCTTTTGATGTTTGAGTGCGCTGTCCAACGTCCCCCTCCACAGGCGCCTTTAGAATAAAGGACAAATTTTCCAAGTGCAATAAACACAGTATTCAAAACATATTTTTATTCAATAACTTTTGCTATGTACATCCCACTTATATGGATTTATCTTTCAAAACGCTGAAGTTAATGAATTATAAACTGATGGTGGTCAGAGGGCCCGGGGGCACCAGTGACAGCAGCCTCTATTCTGTCAGTGAGACCCAGGACAGCCTC
>NW_015153060.1:0-1187 GCF_000732505.1 Cyprinodon variegatus | reverse complement strand
ACAAACTTCAATGCCATACAACTCCAAAAAGTGATAAAAAAAATAAAAACTTTATTTACAGAAAGACCCTTTATAAAATTAATATCAGTGATATATAGAAATGCTATGATAAACATATCATATTCTCTACAATTTATAAAAACACAATATTTATTGCATCAACAGGTTACCTGAATCTTAAATTGACTGGTCTGTCTAAAGATCCCTTTAAGAGTCCCTTTACTCACCCCAAATATAATGCTAAATGTTTAACAAGACATGGTTCTTTAACAAACTTACTACAGATACATACCTGGATTGCTGCACCACCAGGCATCGCACCGGCAACAGGAGCAAGAGCAGCAGCAGGACCCTCGGACGTTTCCCCAGGACAGGGAGAACGCTGAACATCACAGACAAGCACCCTGTCATGTGCCGTCTCTGCCTATAACACAATTAGAAGAAATTTTTTTTTACATCTGATGAACTAATTTCACAAAAAAATACCAAAAGAACACAATTAACTGACTCATATGCATCATTATTGTCAACAGTGGAAACTTCATAACAAATTTCAATTAAAATAAATTGATACCTTCTTCTTACGAGGAGGGGGCTCCACACCTGCAGTGTCTGTCATGCACGGCATGGGTGAATCCTATATATAAAAAAATACACAGGGATAAAAGATCTGTTATAATTTAATTAAGCAGGTCCTTAAATAATTTAATTGTGCTATACAAACCTGCTGTCTAACCCGCCTGGTCTTCAAGACAGCTGGATTCTTGCGATGTCTCACAGGTCTCTGAAAAAACTACAAAAACAATATTCATCAGCATTTATAGAAAACAACATCTATTTATCTGATAGTTAATATTTTGTTAAAAATTACCACGTTGCCTGTGGGAACATCGCCAAGAGCCGATGGAGAAACTTTTTCCATGGCAACCAACATTTCTTCTGAAAACCGCACAGGATTTAGTGGGATGAAGCACTCCCTCAAAGCCACAGAAGTGCCATCCGCCTGTTCAGGAATAACAACAAAAAATACATAAATTTAAATACCATCAACCCATCTAAATATTAATAAGCTGTAACATCAACTATACCTGCTTATGAAACACTCTGCTGCTGGGTGAAGCCGAGGTTGACTCAGATTCACTAGAGTGTTTCCTCTGTAATGGCAAACAGATAAACATATTGAAACA
>NW_015153059.1:17585-19963 GCF_000732505.1 Cyprinodon variegatus | reverse complement strand
ATGCAGCACTGTTAGTGATTAGTGATTTCAAATAGAAACTTTGTTCTTATGTGAAAGCTTTTATTCTAATTATTCGTGAATTAGAAGAATTTAACTGGGAAATTTCAATTGGTTAATTTGAAGTTCTGTGTAGTTTTTGATAAAAACGATTCTACTCATAATTTTTCAGACTGGGAGATTAAATTTTAAAGCATATTTCTTCTAACTCAGGTTCTTTTAAGGGTTTGATTGGTGCAGCATTTGGAGAACTTGCTAAATCTTTCTGCTGTAAAGAAGGTAAATCTTTGCAGTGATATTTTCACAGAGTCTCAGTGGAACGAATCCAACCCTCTCCCTCCACATGCTTTGTTATTTTTCTCAGCTTCCAGCGAAGCCTCAGCTGACTGGTTTCCAGGTGCAGAGGAAGTTACTTCCTGGTGGCTCCCACTCACTTAATGACTAATAGATATTTTGGATGTTTGAGAATTTGTTTTCCGCTCCAGGTTTCATCCATCCTGCCCAAGTGCCAACATGCAAATTCATTTCTATTTGTATTTCTGTGTCCAAAGCAGCTTTTTTAAAATCTGCTATTGCCCAGAGACTATGGCTCATGGAGCCATTGCTCCCATCCAAAGATGTTCCTGTTTTACTGTTTTTATTGATTTTTTTTTTTTTCCTGTATCCCCTGCTCGCTCGCTCGCCCGCCTTCCTCTCACTCTCTTCCTATAACACCTGCTCATTCTCAGGCTCTTCCTGCTTCTTTCCTCTCCAGTCTAAATATCTGACAGTGATTTTTCTCAGAGGAGTTTGGTGGAGATGTCTGATATGAATAAATGTTTATGATTAGAGATGGGGGCCATCTTGTGAATTGAGCTACAGACGCTCTTTGTCAAAACCTTCCTCTCATCTCCTTCTGTTTGGTGATTTTATTCTTAATGGCAGATGAGACGCAGAGAAAAGACTCGAGCTCCGTATCTATCTAGTCAGCCAGATATGGGAGGAATATTTGTCTCCCTTTCCTACAGTTCTGTTTATTTAAATAATGCTGCAGTACGTTTGCATGGATGCTCATTATGCATTTCATCTTTAGAGATCTACTATACTACTACTACTATATAAATTTGTTTTAAAGTTTCGATTCACAAAATATGTTTGAAAAGAATGAAATTTCATAAAAAAATACGATAAAAAAAAATGGGAAAATATAAAATCTAAAGAATAAAATCGACAAATTCCATCGACACAAACCATGTTTAGCTCATTTTGATCCGTTTTCCCCAGGCAGGAAACACATATATATTCTTTATATCATTTTTATATGTATTTTTTCTATGTGTTTTTTTTTTTTTTTTTTTATATATTTTTTATTTGCGTTGGAGCCGGGGGGGGGGCGGCGGATTTTGCTTTCTCAGGTGTAGCAGTGTGGCGGTTGCCGTGTTGCTACTTGTTTCATGCATATGGGTTGCTTTGTTGTAATTGTGCAGGGAGTTTTGCAGTTGTTGCGGACGCTGCAGTGAACATAGCAGAAAAACTTTGCTTTCTGTAATATTGGAACAAATTTCGCTCCATAGGTTTACAACTGAGGAGCAAAGTGGACATGAACGTCTCAGCAGGCTGCAGGAGGCTCCCGATAGAAGAATTATCTTCTTTTGGCTTTTTGAGGTTTTTCCTTTTTTTTCCACTATAATTAATTGTTTTTTTTTTCTAAAAAAAAAAAAAATACAAAAAGAAGAAAGGATTTCTGTTTCTGCCTTATTGACGAATAATTGACTAACTGGAAATTGAAAAAACTCTGAAAAGTAGAAGCTCGTCTTTTAATCCAAGGTTTACCTGCGATCTGAGCTGCCAGCAGCAGCAGGAGGATGGAGGCGGTTCTGATCATGATTCTACAAAAAAACAAAACAAAAATGACTTTTCAGAAAAACGAAATGTTTTAAACCTTGGATTTAAGTTAATTTTCCTAAATTTTGTCAAATGATATAGTCGGATTACATTTAGGGTTATCATAGCAGCGGGATGTTACATAATACACTTTATCTAAGTTATTGCAAACCCTATTAATTTGGCTCAGATAATAAATGTTATTTTTTCATTAAAATTGTAAAAAAAAAAAAAAAAAGAGATCTACTATAACATAGACTTTGTTTTCAAGTTTGAAAACGTTTCTCTTCCCATCTATGAAGCTTTTTCAATTGAAGATTTCAGAAATACCTTTGAGTTCCAGGTTTTATAGAGTGGACCAACAGACCAGATGAAGCTACTGTGAGAAAAAGCAGAGAGAGCAGAACGTTAGAGATTGAACTAACAGATTCTGCAGAGTGGGAGAATAGAGATAGAATGAAGCAGAATGATGAAAGGTTGTCCCTATTCAAAATGACTCTCTGATGAACCCAATGATT
>NW_015153059.1:14740-16399 GCF_000732505.1 Cyprinodon variegatus | reverse complement strand
TGTCCGATATTCAGTTTTAGGGCCGATACTGATAGGGGGCCCATTATATCGTGCATCCCTACTAACTATAAGCTTTATCAAAAGTTGTTGCTTCTTACATTTTTCTAATAAAGGTTTTGTAGGAACCTACCTTTTAAAAGGCCTCCAGAGTTTCTGATTATTTAATGTATGGAACAATGCTGTTGATTTATTGCGTTTCCTCAAGTTAACTTATCATAAATTGTTTTATATCTCCAAGAATAGCACCGCTGATGTGATTTCTTTTCTCTCTCTTGCATGCTTTTGGTATTTACTGTAACATTGTTTATGCAGTAACTGATCCGTGTTGCTTTCTACTGATCCTGCGCCTTCAGCTCTCATATAGTACAGCAAGCTTTCATCTTCTGAGATCATGTCTTAAGGGGCTTTTATGTTTTTCTAAAGATACAGCGAGACTGAGATGTACTCTTAGTGACCTCTTTGAGGGAACTCTGGCTATTAAGCCTAGTTGCAACCAAAATATTTCCAGGCACTGACCTTTCATTTGGATTTTTGATGCCTTGCCGCCCGCAGAGCTTCCCTTAAGCTCAGCTTTACAAACGTTTTCCCTCCTGCAGACAAACCAACTCCCCTTGAAGCTGATTCTGAGGCAGGTGCTGGCCAGTTACTGCATGGCGTTCTGTTTTTCCTTCTTTTGCTTTTTAAACTTGATTGTAAATAAAAAAGGTCATCGCAATGTGAAATAGAGCACCAGACTTTTGGTATAAAAGCACCTTTTTAGCCGATCTAAAAAAGGGAAGAAAAGAAAAGGCAGCTTTTCAAATGAGAAGAATAAATGAAGAAAGGGAAAAAGTTCTTCTTTCACAGCAGTTGAAACAGATATGAGGTTTATGCAGGAATAAGTAACTGTAATTTAATACTTTTTAACGCTCTTAGAAATAATTTTAATGCCATAGATATATATCTATATATCTATATGTATCCATAAATATAGAGATATATCGAGATATATGTATATAAACATATATATGACACACACACACACACACGTAACGGCAAAATCTAGTTCTGCGCAAATATGTTGCGATATATTATATCTGACGAAATTGTTTTTATAAAAGTTTTTTTTTTTTTTAGATACAGCATTTTAAAAGCAATAATAATCGCATTTGATGCATTTTAACGCCACTTAAGGCCTTAATTTAAAATGTAATAATTCAATGACTTTTAATGATTTTTAATGACCCTGACGGAAGTGAACATAAACTGGGTTATCATCATAAGAGCGGACATCAGGTATGAAGAAATCCATTATCTACTTTAGGGGGAACCAATTAAAAATCAGCGGGTCAGAATAAAGAAAATCATCAACCAGTAAAGGTCTGGAGACATTTTTAATTATAATCTGTTGAAATAAAATGAGGTGTTTATGGATCCATGTTATACATTGAATTTTTCAATAAAAAGTTATAAAAATAGAATGTTTTTCCATTTTAAAATCTAAAGTGTTTTTTGAAGTAGAGAACAACAATCTTTCAGTTTGGTTTATAGATAATTTCCTGATTCCCATATTTTCTCAAACCCCTGAACTGATGGTTTGTTATTTTCTTTCTTTTTTCTTTCTTAATGTTGGCAGTGGGCTTTAGGCTGCCCTGCAAGGCTTTAAACCTGGGTTTAACC
>NW_015153059.1:9735-12321 GCF_000732505.1 Cyprinodon variegatus | reverse complement strand
GCGGCCCACAAGGGGGCGCTGGTGGCCCAACTTTGGGCCGCGGCCCTATGGTTAAGAATCACTGCGCTAAGCTATGTTATTCCACAACGCAAGAGGAACTAGCAAGGATTGACGGTGTCCGTGTGTCTGTTTGACGAGCTCGTTCGCCGTCTAAAACCCCTCATCCAAAGCTGGACGACACACAGTTCCCCGTGAGTGTTCCCCAAAGACGACTGGCCGTGGCGTTTTGGGTTCAGGTGCAAACCAACAAACTGTTGCACAGAGCTACAAACTAGCATCCTGCATGGTGTCTGGGATAGAGTCCGAGGTGTGCCAGGCTTTGTGGACGGCGCTACAGCCAGAGGTTCTGCCATTAGGTACCAAACAGGAAATATACATAGTGTAGAGAGGGTGTAGAATCGACCAATCAGAGGCCTCCTGTCTGCGGTCACCTACAATTTTGGAGAAGGGGGGGGCATATCTGCGTTCACTGTGACACGCGCAGACGACCTGTTTTCTGACCATAAACCAGGCTATAGTTTATCTCTCCTATTGTGTTTTCTAAAAGAGATAAATAACTTTATGATCAGATCTCCATTAAAAGCAGAAATGGCCAATAAATGACCATCAATATTTTTCTGTTTTTGAACTTTGACTTTTTGTGTTTCTTTAAACCCTGAATATTTTCTTATTTTGCGTTTCTTCCTTTAGGGAGGAGGCTACAGTCCATACGGACCAGAACCTCCCGCTATAAAAACAGCTTCTTCCCCTCTGCCATAAGACTCATGAACACCTAACTATATGTCAGACTCTATAACCTGCCCATGCCATTTACACTGCTCTATTTGCACTACCTTGTAAGATGCTATTTTACTTACATATTATATGTTTCATGTTGTACGATTGTACCATAAAAAATTCCTAGTTTGTGAACTCCTTCACTAACAATGGCAATAAACCTGATTCTGATTCTGAAACCCTTTAGGTTTTCCTCTGCCTCAGAGTGTCAGGATATAGATTCCTCCTGATAGAAGCTCACAGGATGGGTTCCTATCCTCCTGCCAGTCCTCCGCTCTTATCATCTCCTCTTCTGTCAGCTTTTAAACCTTGATGCCTCCCATCTCGGCCCTTTTCTCTGTCAGCTTTACTTCCTTTCTCTGTCAGCTCATCTGCGACTGTCCGGCTGCCAGCAGTCTGTCATTTCTTTCCACCCTGTTGTCTCTCAACTTCCGTATTTCCTTCTGACTGTTTAATTTGACGTCTTTCCAGACCTTTAGTTTTTTATGTAATATTGTTTTTTTCCTTCTAATTCTAACCATTTTCTCTTTATTTAATTATTCCTTTCAGGTTTGCCTTCCTACCCAGGCTTGTATTTGGTGATGCTCTTTATATTTCAATCATTGCAGAGGTGTGTGTGAAGTTTTGACTTGAAGGTTCTCAGAATTTCCAGCTTGTTTTCATCTTTACAGTAGAAGTTGGCAGAAACGTATTTAAAGGACCTTTATCTAGAGTGAAAAATGTGTAATTTCTTCTTTTTTTCTGTCTATTTGCAGGTCTTCTTTGACATGCCCTCACTGCCTTAAGCAAAGCAACACCTTTGATCCATTTTTATGCATCTCTCTGCCTATTCCCCTGCGACAGACCAGGTGACGTATAACATGAAACACAAGAAGCATCATTAGAGACATGGTGGGACTTATGAAGGCTGTCAAATACAAAACCCATCCACTTATATATATCTCTATTAGTGTGCTGATCCTGATTTTATTCTTTTTTAGCTTTAACACACACACACATATATATATGTATGTATATATAGTGTCTAGAATTGGCAGAACTATTACTAAGCAAAAATGATCTAGAAATAAGTCAAAATATCTTCAATTAAGTGTGTTTACCCTCAATTTGAGTTGGTAAATAAGATGATTTGGCAATGGAATAAGGATTTTTACTTTTAAAATACGGTAATTAGACAATATAAACTTGAAATAATGACAATGAAATAGTTTTTTTCTTTTTTTAATTGTAATTTTTCCTGTTCCATTAGCAAAGTATCTCCTGTACCTCCTCAATTCAAGACAAAATGCACTTATTTTGAGAAAAAATTACTTCTTTCGATTTTCCAATGTGTATTCTCTAGTGCAGCCTTCCAGATTTCGTCCTGTTTGGTTTTTTGTAAATGCTTAAATAGCAAAATATGTCTTCTATTGAGACATCTCCCTTTTAACCTTGTATTGATTGGGGGGGGGGGACACTTAAATGTTTAGAAAGTGGAGGGAAAGGGCTCAGAGCTTCAGTCCTTGATGCAACGTTCCTGTTTTCATATCCTTCGCTGTCTTTTCCCTCCCTTCGTTTCCAATCAATCTGCTCAGGAAATATAAACCACAGTTCAAAGAAGGTCAAAATATTTTTATTACTCAATAAATGAGCTTTAATCAGAGTTCGCCCTTTAAATTGCTCCAAATTGCACAGCAATCTTGACCGAGGCCACACAGTTTGGCCGTATGATTTCAGGAACAGAGGTTCGACATTTAAAGTCCTGTTAGCAAGGAATGATGCATGGATCATTATTTATACCTAAATCTAACATGTTTGCAGTGATTTAAT
>NW_015153059.1:6777-7845 GCF_000732505.1 Cyprinodon variegatus | reverse complement strand
TTTTGAGTTAGAAAAGAACCAGCTAAAAAAGCCCTCCATTGCAGAAAAACATCCCATCCAGTAAATAGTATTACCTATTTTAGAAACAGTCCCTTTTCACCCAGATTTATCTGTAGCTGTTTTATTTAGACGCTGCTGCAGAAACTCGGCGTGTTTGTTGTGTGGGATGATATGGAAATGTTTCTTCATGCCAGCAGTCGGAGCATCTAAGAGTCAGATTTGTAAGACGACATTCCTATTTATTTCCAGCCATGTGCCTCATCCTGAAGTTAGACATGCAAACAAAGCGGCGGCTCTGATTCCCTCCAGGCCGTCCTCCCTGTCAGCCCTGTGACTGCTAACACGGCGCTCACCTGAATAATGCATGATGGGAAAAAGGAATCGGAGGCGTCACAGATTTCACACTCTTCATCTGAAATGAAATAACATAATAAACTTGGCAGCTTCCCTCCCTGCTTTTCTATTATCCTCCTGACATTTTTACTCTTTTATTTCATGTTCTGATTGGTTCCTCCCCACTTTATTCTCATCCTTGGAGGTGCCGATGTTTTCTGTACGGAGGCTTCATTCTGGAATAATGCATTAATTATTTTACTGTGCCTGTCTAATCAGGCATATAGGGATTCGGGATGATTTTAAATGTTTCTATGATTTAAAAAAATATTCATATCCCTTTTGATTCTTTGCATGTTTTTTCTTGTTACAACATCCTAAAAAATGTGTTAAAAGCTAAAAAAAAAACAAAAAAAAAACAGATTTTGTCTTATGCTACGTTCAGACCACAGGCAGCAGAAGCAGCAAAAACATGCGTGCTGCTTCATTTCCAATTTAGTTCTGAGGCGCAGCTGAAGCATCTTTGCTGCTCCAGGAGCGCGGTGGAAAAATTAAGGAGAATAGAAATGAATAATGACTGATAATGAAATGAGGAATTTGGACTTCAAAGTTAAATTACTGACACTGGTTAAAGGAAAATTCAGATTTTTAACACTTTTAGCCCATTTTCTGTAGTGTCCAGGATGAAATCGAATGATCGACACCAAAATTTTGACAATTGGTCCTGTCTCTGCT
>NW_015153059.1:4091-6143 GCF_000732505.1 Cyprinodon variegatus | reverse complement strand
GACAGTCTCCAGACTGATTAGCGAGTGAAACCTTGAAAGCTCGCGAGACTAATTTTTCTTTCTAAGGCTTTATGTATGCGCCCAAAATTGAAAAAAATGCATAGAGAGTTCAGCGTTTTAGGAGATTCTGGGACGTCAGGCAGACGATGGAGAAATCAGCAAGGTGTCACAGGGCCCTAGGACAGACCACATCAGGAGATCCTTCCTGCTTTCAACCAGTTCACCCTGAAAAAAAGCAACCTCAAGTTTTTGATGTGATGAATTATTTTCAATGATATGGTTTCATTATTATGTTTTGTGAAAATAAATGGTCTTTAAAGTAAAAGTCTGACCACTAAAGGATGCAGTTCCTGTATATTCTGTCCACATGGCAGAATCACATTTAGCTGTAATTACAGCTTTAAGTCACATCTACAGACTGATGGAGACATCATAGCTGTTTAAAATACACATTATGATTCTTACTTCAATAAATGTTTTTGTAGACCACATGCATACTTTTTTATTCTGATTCTGGACTACCTTACATCGTACGGAGTGATTAAACCCAGCTGGTTTTCATCCCTGATGGTTCCTGCTTTTGAAATTGGGTTTATCCACAGAGAAAAGCCGACCGTTGTTTTCCTGATTAAAGTCGTGTTTGATTAGATGCTGCATTCGTTTGTGAGGAAGCTGAGCCGAGCCTAAACGTGTCTTCAACAAACATGCTTTTATTTTTGCTGCCGCCGGCTCCCCTGGATCCCCAACGGATCCATTAATCTCTGTTTGGCATTGTGACGGGTCATAGTGGCTGGGAATGCTTTTCTAGATGATTCGGAATACCTTGTCCGTGTCTGAATGCAAATATGTGACCTGCTCGATGAGACAGGCCTGGAAATAAAGGTTCAGTAATTCAAACATATGGAGGTTCTGAACAGTTTGCTCTGCCTCCTCATTTATCTTACTCCCCACCAACACCTTCACCATGCACCCACAGCCATACCTGCTATCTGTGTCACGTCTCTGTGCTTCTGTTCTGCCCCTCAGGCCAATGTGTGTCACGCTGGTGTTCAGCACTAAGGGTCAGAGGTACCTGCGGGTGGGGCTTGCTGTACCTCTCTGTGGTCCTGTAGCTTCCCTGAGAGCCATGGTGGCGGCAGAGGGCAACATCTCTCCTGATCAGGTACGCTGTGGTCGTCATCACTCACTTTCCTTCCTTCCTTCCTTCCTTTAAACAGAACATTTGAAAGTTTTTAAAATGTGTGCGTAAGAAAAAAAAAATCATATAAGCATAAGTAGAAGTAAAGCCTCTGGTGGACCGGATGCCCATGCTGTCATGATTATATTAAAAGTCTGACCCAGAAATGCAGAAGACCAAACAGAGAGACCAGGGAAAAGTTTAAACAGGTTTATTAGCAATAAAGTGATGAAATCCAGTGCTGCTCAGCGTAGAATGAAGAAGGTGCCACTCTGATTTCCTGCGGTACCTCAACGGGCTGTGGTGCAGATGAAACCTTTGCTCGGTGTGAAGCTCAAACGACCTCTTGGGGAAAGTTGATCCAAACTTCCTATTTGGAGTGAACGGAGAAGCTGACTGCCGCTCTGATTTCCTGCGGTACCTGAACGGGCTGTGGTGCAGATGAAACCTTTGCTCGGTGTGAAGCTCAAACGACCTCTTGGTTGAAAGTGGATCCAAACTTCCTGTTTGGAACCCCTGCTCAGTTAGAAGCTCAGTTGAACCTTCCAGAGAGAGAAGGTCCGAACAAATCCAGTTTGCAGGATGAGTTCCTGCTGAGAGGCCAAGCCAAAAAAAATTTTAAGACTCAGGTTGACAAAAACTCAATTTGACACAGAAAAACTCAGCTTGGCTAGAGTATCCAAAACTGGCAAACAAAGACTCAGTTTAGACTCTGCTAAACTAAGTATTGCTAGAGTGCCCAGTATTGGCAAACACTCTGGCCCCGAGGTAGTGGCAGTCAGCAGCTTAAAGGAATAGTACACCCAAAACATGATTAGCCTTCATTTTCTACTCACCCCCATGCTGAACAACACTCTGGAGTACTTTTTTGATAT
>NW_015153059.1:0-1426 GCF_000732505.1 Cyprinodon variegatus | reverse complement strand
GGGCACCACCTGGTGGAGGAGGAAAGGAAACACAAAAACAGACCAAACAAACTGGATTCCTGACACATGCTGTCCTCCTCACTGTGGTGCAGGTGATCCTGGCAGAACTTTACTCCACTGGTTTCGAGCGGTCTTTCTCAGACGACGACGACTTGACCGCCATCGCTGATAGCGACGTCGTCTACGCCTTCCAGGCTCCGCCCCTCAGCAGCAATGGGGGCTCTGCTCCACACTCAGGTAACCCTGGGGGGAAACAAAATACTCTTTCTTAACTCCTCCTGCTTAAAAAAACATTTTAAATTGTTCTATTTAAAAGTTTTTCTGATTAACTTTCTGTCCCGTTTAATGATGATTTCCTCTCTAACTGTTTTTTAGTTCCATTTAGTCCATTTCTGTGATTACTCTGCCTTTTTTTCCCCAAATGCACACATTTTACTTTAGAGATTAAATAGCTCTCTTTCTTTTTGGTCATGCACTGCTGCATCCTAACAGATTACATTTAATTTAATGTCTAAATGGCTGCATCATTCAAAATATAAATTTTGCTGGAGTAAAGTCTCGCATGAAAGCCTCTGCTGATTACATTTATGAAACTAAAGATTGAATTTCTGAAGGTTTGGCTCCACTTTGGTTTCTATTTGACCCTAATCTGCTAAAAACCGTGATGCATCTGAATAATAAAGCTTTAAATGTTCCTAAAAGCCAGAAGTGAAGAAGAAATTAATGTTATGAGCAGTGGCGGTCTTAGCATGGATGGTAAGATCCTCCTTTTACTCCTCCTCCTCGTCTTCCACAGTCATGACCAAACACACATCAACTCCCCCTCTGCAGCTCATTCTTCACTGGCATCCTTTTTATTGTGTTGCTGTTTAGGAAAGGTTATGAAGAATGTGATCAGACAATCGTTGGGATGATTATTCAGCCAAACTTAATACTATATAACTTACTAGAGTGAAACTGTGACTTTATTCTTTCAGTGGAAATGCTTCCTTCAGGTCCCTGGAGCTCTGGGCAAGTAGCCCACCATGGCCCACATTGAAAAACAACCACTTGTTCTGAAAATCTCCAAATAATTACAAATTAAATATTATTTGAAAAGAGGATTTTCACTTTTAAAGTCGTAGGGAAGCGGCCGCTCCAACTGTTATATTTCCGAATTCTCCTGAGTGGAGCACGACTTTAGATGAGTCAATAAAGTCAATTTGATTTGGTTTTGGCCGGTTTGTCAGAAGCATCTTGCTAACAAGGCAGACATTTTGGAACAAGTGAACATCTCCCAGTGGAAGACTTTACATTAGTGGTGAATATTAGAACTGAAATGATTGTATTGCACTAAAGGAGCATTTAAACAGACTGTAATTACTGTGAAGTATCTCATTAATGTTTGTTGTCCTGCAGCTTAAAGAGGGATGACTGTGATCTGAAA
>NW_015153058.1:17309-20011 GCF_000732505.1 Cyprinodon variegatus | reverse complement strand
TAATTCTACTGTCATAACAATTTAATTAATGGAAGATTTTAGTATAACTTTAATGAAATAACCTACTTTCTACAGTGATGTTGACTGTGTTGCTGAACTCCCCTGATTCCGACTCACACCAGTACACTGCTTTATAGGGCCAGTCACTGCTTATGTTGCATGTGGGTGTATTCATTTCCCCCCACTCAGTGCAGTATGATACATTTGACCAGTGAGCTGTTAAGATCCTCACTCTTCTCAGCAGTTTTCTCTGCAGTTCACTGTTACAGACTCAGAGGTGAAGTTTTGCTCTCTGTCAGGACTCAGTGTGAGACACTGCTGGATAAGGAAATAATCAATTTAAGACCATAAAATGCCTTCATCTAATTTGTATGAAAAAGTACTTCTATCTTAAAAATTATTCATACTGTTTCTTCGAAGTGTAAAAGGGTTATTTTTATATTTGGTTTTATAAAAACAAACCATTCACCAAATAAGTTTTCATGTCCAAACTTTATGAGCGTTCTGGCAATTTTGTTTTTATGTACTTCATTTCAAGTATCCGCTTAAACCTAAACATTTAACATTTTTGTATCTATAGTTCTGTCAGTCTTGAAAAAAAATAGATCCCAGTAACACTTAATTATAATGCATTTTTTTTCTTTTCTGAATATGTTTACCCTCTGTCTATTGATTGTGTTTCTGATCTTTTTTAGAATCACCTTTCTTTCATAAATTCCACCTAAGAAGAATAAGAAGCATTTATGCTGGGAGTTACAACACTAAATTCCCCCATCTAAGTAAAGGGTAGAATATCATTTTACGTTTAAACAAAGCCAAAATATAAATGTATTGCCAAAAAGTGAGCTATAAAAAGAACACAATTTAAAAATCTAAGGAAAAAATCTAAATGATTTCTACATGTTCTCGTTAGATACTACAAAACACAGGACAGAAAACAGAACTAACCTGCAGACCAGACAAACTCTGATTCACTGTAATCAGTTAAATCCTCTTGGTTTCCTCTTCCAGCTCTACATGCATATCCTGCTGTGTGTCTCTGTCCATGAATGATNGCTCAGATTAACTGAGGCTCCAGGACTCAGCCATGATGGGAACACAGTCAGGGAAGACCTTGGTTCTGTTCGACAAGGTAATATAATTTTTAATGAAAAGAACATGTCCTATGTAGTTTGCTAGGCTTGATTAACATTGCTAAAATTTTTATATATAGCATTAGTTCCAAATATGATACATTTTGATTCCAGAACACATACATGTGTATATATATTTTTTATCATACAACATTTAACCACAGTGTTTTCCTCCTTAAGATCATACTTTGATTAACAAAAATCATGACAAAAAAAAAAAATCTTTTCTTAGATGCCTTTGTTTTGTGTTAGTATATAACACAAAGGAAAATCAAACAAAATTCCCAAAAAATTTTTTTTGATAAATAATTTAAATTGAAGAATAACTGAAATTGTTGGGAAAACAGCTTATTTACATATTATGTAAGGTGACATTGACTGCGTTGCTGAATTCTCCTGATCCTCTCCAGTCAGCTGAGTTTCCCTGACAGCTAATTTCGACATATTCTAAGATATAAAATTTCTTTCTGTCAGGTATCACTGTGAGAGATGCTTTTGGAAGAAGACCTAAAATGTGTGACATCAGCAAACCAAAAAAATAAACAAAATGAGTAAAATAAGAAAAAAAATCCACTCCCAATGTTTCTTCCCAATGATAGCCTTATTAGAAATTTAGAAAATGTTCTGAATTAATAAAATTTAGAGATATAATCTGTGATTAGAAATGAAAATCTGATTATTTATTTATTTATTTGAATAGGGACAAAGCACATTAATGAACGTCAGTATTAAAACAAATGTAAATATGCTGGATTATAGCTACAAAGCTAGTTTTCATTCATAGTCCCTAGACAGGCAAATACATAAAAAAGAACATATAATATTCAATATAAGCAACACAAGGAAATGTTGAGAGTGTAGTGGTCACATGACTGGTTTGTTTTCATCTATAGTTTGAGCTGAGCTGTAAAGCTGATCAGTGTAGGGCTCTCCCGTATGTGCAGAGGAAGACTGTTCCAGATGTTAATGGCTCTCACAGAGAGAGTGTTCTGACCAAAAGTTGTTCTTCTGTGAGGGACCTCAGTCTCCTCTGGAGGAGGCCCTGGTTCTCAGGCCACTTGAAGTCTTGGGTTTGAACAGAGTAGACACAGGAGGTGGGGCTAGTCCATGTAGCGCTTTATAAATGAAGCATACATGCTTAAAATTTATTAAAAAAAATTTCAAAATTTTAAAGATTGTTCAAAATATTACATACATGGAAAGAATTGGGTTTTTGGTAAAACACTTTAAGAGATTTTTTGTACAGTGATTCAATTAATTTTAATTTGATAACTGTGGTGAGAGACAAACTTGTGATGCAGTATTCAATGTGAGATAGCATCATTGAGTGGAGAACCATTCTAGCCGCACCAAGTGTTAAAAAGACCTGATTTGTTTAAAATTTTTACGGTTAAATTTGACAGTATTGACAAGTTTTTTGATATGATTTTTAAAGGACAAAGTGGAATCAAGTATCACGCCAAGGTACTTGAATTCTGTGACAAGTTGTAATTCTTCTCCTCTCAAGAATACTCACGAGCTTTTTATTTCTTTTGATTGATTTGAGAACATCAAACAGACCGTTTTTTT
>NW_015153058.1:9999-12072 GCF_000732505.1 Cyprinodon variegatus | reverse complement strand
ATTGTAAGTTTTCTTTAGAAGATGGCATTATGGTCAGACAACCCAGTTACATAATTAAAGGTTTTGATTATTCTTCCAGGTTTATTTACAAAAAGCAAGTCTATCAAAGTTTTGGAGTGTGAAGTTATTCGAGTAGGTTGTTCTATTAACTGTTTAAAATTAAAATGTTCAGTGACTTGTTTCAGGTTCTTTCTAGATTTCTTATCATTACAGTTTACATTAAAATCTCCAATAATTATAATTTCTTTATTTAAATCACAATGATTAAGAAGAAGTTTTAAGTTGTTATAAAAATCCAATTTAGCAGATGGTTTCCATTACAAGCAAATTACAATAAAAGACATTGCAGGTGAGAGTGAGCTTTCCACACCAACATACTTCAGCTGGATTTCTTCTGGCCAGTATATCCGTCTACATTTTAAAGCGCTTTTAACATAGAGAAGAACACCTCCACCCCTCTCATGTGCTATGTCATTACTATAAACATTATACTCTTGCCAGTGTTGGGGAGTAACGGATTACATGTAACGACATTACGTAATTCAGTTACAGTTACTTCCAAAAATATTAAGAATTACAAATTTAGTTACATATTTTTTTTTTTAATATAAAGAAAAAAACTTTGCGAAATATGTAATGATATTTTATTGCTTCGCGCCCTGTATCGCCGTTTCCCGCTACGGCTCCTTGTCTCTATCATATTTGCCACTCTGATGATCCATCCTGTGCTCGTGGAGCCTCCTTGAGGAACAGCAAGCGAGCAGACGGTTCTATTTCGGCTCAAGCAATGCATCAAACAGTGATGGGCAGTAGTGCCGCTACATGAAGCGAAGCTATTAGTTTAACTACACGTTTCTGTAGCTTGACCATAGTGTTGCTGCTTTATTTATCAAGTAACTTTCCTGTAGTGACGTTATTGCTTTGATGAAGTATCGACGTAGCGTCCACAAACGCTACAAAATCCAGGGCATAACTAAGAAATGAAACCAGGTTTTCTATTTTGAAACAACAGAGTTATTCATTGGACATTCATGCATGAGCCTCTATTCTGCCTCTTCTGTGTGTGTCTTCCCAAAACATGCGCATGCGCACGACAGTGGAACTCAAAGAATGACACACACAGACACATGCACACACACAGAGCCACACACACAGGATGGAGGAGGAGACAGGAGCAGAGCGAGAAGAGCAGCTACCTTATCTTCAGAGATTATGAAACTTGTTGAATCCTCAGATAAAAAAATAAATGTACAGATGTCTGCTTTGCAATAAAAAAAAAACAAAAAAAAACAATTGTCAACGTCCAGGACATCCAACACCAACCTGAGAACTTAAATTCAGGTGAATCACATTCAGTTCTCAAAAATTAAATGTTGAACATGGGTCAATACTCATTAAAACCTTAAAGTAATCAAAAGTAATTAGTAACATTACTTTTTAAAAGTAATCAAAAAGTTACACTACAATTACATTTTAAACAAGGTAACTTGTAACTGTAACGGATCACATTTTTAAAGTAACTTACCCAACACTGGCTCTGGCATAGTTACTACTGAATCTGGAGAGTTGTCTGATAACCAGGTTTCAGAGAGCCCCAGAAAGTCGATGTTACAGTTGCAGAGCAGATGTTGAAGCTCTTCATTTTTAGATGCCATACTCCGTAAATTAAAGTGTCCGCCTAACAAGTCTTTTGGTTTAGCTTGCGGATCGCAGATTGTTTTTGCCTGGTTAAGTGTATGGAAAATCTTAGATGTCCGATGTTTTTTGAAAACAGGATTTCTCTCCTTTTTTTGGAGTGGAGGCCTGGTTAGCTTTAGCCCAGGTGGTGGAGGCCCGGTTAGCTGCAGCCCAGGTGGTGGAGGCCCGGTGTAGGTACCAGATTGACTCGGGCTGCCAGATTGACTCGGGGGCCTGCGCCTTTTGATGACGTCACAATACATAATTGTTTGAACGTTTGCACAATTGCGCAAAACATTTGATTGGTCTGGACAGCTTACTAAAGTAATTATAGCGGGGTGTAGGTTTTATTTGAAAGCGGGATTGCGGTTTGTAAACGGACAATTTTACGAAGAA
>NW_015153058.1:0-8846 GCF_000732505.1 Cyprinodon variegatus | reverse complement strand
TTTACAGTTCAACCAGATCATACAGTCAAATTGATACAAAGTTTTCTATCTAAGGAAAACCAGTTGATTGCATTGACTCATTGACTCAAATACAATCCCCCACACTAAGTAGAACACCCAACCATGAGGTGGATATTTAACCTTACAACTGAGAATGACTGAGACTTCAGGGCTGAGCCATGATGGAGACACAGTCAAGAAAGGTTGCCGTGCTGTTTGGAAAGAAATTGTTATTTATTCAGTTTTCAAATTTTTTTCAACCCTCAAACTTTAAAATGTCATGCGTTTACATATGACTGTAAAGTAGTATATCATTGAGAAGTGGGAGAAACATTCTAAATGTTGTTCAACATTCTTTTAAAAAAAAATAGAAGTATAAAGAGAGGCATGAAATTCTTGCAAGCTCATTTCATTTTCTAAACCTTTATTACGGGCCAGTGCTAACATTTACTCTAAAACAGTAGTCATGTAGGTAACTCTCAAGTGGTTTGTGCGTTTGGGATTTTGCAGACTTCCTGTTTTGCTTGCAACATATTATGTGGCCTCTTTTTAGCCACTGTGGTGGCATCATCAAAAAAGTGGGTGTGTGATTTTTTTTTTGAACAGGAAATAGAATTTGTGTTGAGTTTAATGGTAGATAGATAGAGCTAAATACAAGGAAATCGTGATACAAAAGCTGTTAGAAGTTTTAAAATACTTGACATTAGGGTAAAGTTGACCTTGCAGCAGATCGACAAACCTAAACGATATATCAGTGCAGCAATCATCAATGCAACAGTTGAGATCGAAGCATCAATATTGCTCTAGTACAAATGATAAGAAAAAAATTTAACAGAGAAAACAATCTGATAACTGCTTCAAAGAAGGACTAAATACTGTTTGGTTACCTTAAATGTTTCCACAGCAGAGTAGTAAACTGAAAACAGTGATTGTATTAGCTGATAATGGAAAAAAGAAATTCAATTAGATGTTAAATGTATGGGTTAATCAGTAGCGCAGTGGGGAAAATTTGCAGCAAGGAGGTTCTGGGTTCGATTGACGGTGCCAGGTCTTTCTGCATGGAGTTAGCATGTTCTGCCTGAGCATTCGTGGGATCTCGTCGGGTGCTCCGGCCTCCTCCCACAGTCAAAAAACAATTTACCTTAGACTAATTCTATGACTGTAATAAGGTCAAATTCATCTACTCTCACTCCAAACTGGAGGCCTCCTTAGCGTGACCGCTCATCATGGAAAAATCATCCATCCAAATTTACCATTATTCAGTTGCAGTAGGGGACGTCACACAACAGGTCAAATCTACCTTATCTGAAAGGTATTAAAAACAGAGGTAACCCCAGGGAAATCCCACCCTCGGCCAATTTGAGCAAGAAAAACCCTGTTTTGAATCTGAAAATTATCATTACCATCTATTTTAAAGAAACTTTAAGCAAATGTGAAGCAAAATGTGTCCATGTTCTTCATCAAAACCAAACAAAATGAATCAAACACATAGATCTCAATTAGTTAAATCAAGAATTATCCAGGTCTGAGTTAAAGGCAAACGATGAACATCACTAAGAATATATGGAAGTGAACGGTTACCATAACCAGCAAGGATGTAGCTCTGAAGGTAAGCTTGAGCAGAGCTCTAAACCATGGAAATCTAAGTGTACAGGAGTACAAGGTACATCATTCCTCATGCTAGTATACAGATAACATCATAAATTTCTTTAAAAAGGGTAATATTCCTTCTCTGTGGTTTTCTTTACATGTAGAACATTCTTGTACAAATGTAGACATGTCTACAATTAGCATTTCTGGAAATGTAAATTTTTAAAAATAAATCTCAAATGTCTTTTTCTTTTTCATTTTAATTAAGTAAAAGGATGAGCAGTCTTGAAGAAGAAAATGCAAATGCAACAGGATTATTGATTACTAATTTCATTTATGAGTCAAACAATGCAGCCACATTGTTAAAATAAAATAGGATTTGTGGAAATGCTTTTTAATTTCCAAATTTTACATTTCAAATTGAATTTTGGTATGTATTTGGTGGGGTACATTTTGAAAAATAGATCTCAAATGTCTTTCTTTTTCATTTTAATTAAGTAAAAGGATGAGCAGTGTTAAAGAAGAAAATGAAAATGCAAACAGGATTATTGATTCCTAATTTTATTTATGAGTCAAACAATGCAGTAACATCCTTAAAATGAATAAGCATTTCTGGGAATGCTTTTTCATTTGAAATATGGTAATGATTCGCTTCCATAGGTCTAAAGTGTTTTCACCCCGAGTTCCACATGTCGGAAAAAATGAGGGGGAACAGTCTTCAAGTTTGCCTGGTTGAAATCCCCAGCAATGATGATAACACCCTCTGTGTATGCAGATTGAAGGTCAGAGATTTTGGTATAGAGTCTTCATGGCCTCTTCAGTGTTAGCATAAACAGCAGTGATGCTAACCACACTGAACTCTCTGGGCAGATAGAACAGCCTGCAGTTAATAGTCATAAACTCAATGTCTGGAGAGCAGAAGCTAGCGACTGATCTAGCGTTTTTACACCAGCTGTTGTTGATGTAAATACATAGCCCGCCACCCCGAGCCTTACTGCTTAGTTCTTTGTTTCTATCGGCGCGGTATAGTGATAGCCCCTCCAGGTTTATAGCATTGTCTTGTATTGCTGGATGCAGCCATGACTCTGTCAGAATGATGGCACAGCAGTTACATATCTCCTTTCTTGAAGACAGTTCCAGTCAGAGATGATCCATTTTGTTATCCAACGAGCGGACGTTGGAGAGCAGGACTGATGGAAACGGAGGTCTGTGGGGATTTCTCCTTAGCTTCTCAATTAGCCACCCTCTGCATCCTCGCTTTCTCCATCTCGCACATCTCTTGCTCCGGCAGTTAATTCCACTGTTGTTTTGTTTATATCCGTCCATAGCACTCCACAGCTTTTTAAACGGTCAAAAATGTCTGGATTTAAAACATTTTGTGACCATAGCTCCAGCATTGGTTGGCGATCATAGATGCGGGTTTGATGTCTAGTCTTTGTCGTATGAGACAGTGTGTATATATATTTTTTCTTTTACTTCTCAGGTTAGGGTCTGAACTGCTCCCTCTCCCAAGAACATCTCAAGTCTCCACTAATTGAGGATCCACTTTGGGGTGGCTGGCTGCCGGCGGAGCCCGCAGACTCGTCCCAGAGGCTCCTGGGGGGGTCCGGCATTGCAATGGCTGGTGGACTTCCCCCAGTCGTCTCTCCTCCTCTCTTGGTGGGGGGTTGGATTTTCTAGGTATGCCCTTCTTGGGCACCTTTGCTCTTGGGGTCCCTCTGGGCATCTGGGGCTTTGGGTCCCCCATCGCTCGCCTCGGTGCTCTAGAGGGGCGCATCTTTGGCTCTTTACAATGTTAGGTTTATTATTTATACATCAGGTGCACTGTTAATTTGTTTGTCAGATTAGACAGAGCAGAAGGCCTTCCTTCACATTGTGGATGTCGCGGTGTGTACGGAGGTCATCTAATCGAGACAGCCTTCGTGTCTCTAAGAGTACACAGAATATGGGCACATCTTGGAGCCGGTCTGATAGGAGAGCTGCAGTATCTGTAACCCTGAGACAGAGAGGCAACCTGCATGGAATTCAAGACATGCATTGCGTGTCAGTTTCTGATTCGGACAGCTNGAGTTTGAGTTAAGAGTGGTAAATAACTTGCTCCCAGGAAAAGAACCGTGTGAGGAGGCCCCGGGGCGTTACAGCCTTTACTTTGAAGGGGACAAATCCTTCTCACTTTAACAACTACAAACATCCAACTCACCCATGATGGCAGAAAGATATTTATCGTAGAGACATTGTTTTCACTTCATTCATATTTGGGCATTTTATGTATTCATAGACTTCTGCTGTTTTTTAACCAAAGACCTCTCTTCCTCCAGCTGCACCAAATTATGTTCATACTGAGAAAGATTAACACTATGAAGATTCAGACACTTTACAGAGAGAATTCAACCAGTTCATACAGTCAGATTGATGAAAGTTTTTTATGTAAGGAAAACCAGTTGATTTGACTCGAAGAAAACCCCCTCACACCAAACTTGCTTGAAGCGACAATGGAGAGGAAAAACTCCCTTTGAACAGGAAGAAACCTCAAGCAGAACCAGGCTGAGTGTGAGAGGCACCTCTACCGAGGCCGACTGGGGTTCAAGGAGACAGAAGCAGAGATACAAAAAGAAGCAGAGATACAAAAGGGAACTATAAAAAAGTTCCACAGGCAGCCTCGTTCAGGAGACCCAGAGATCCAGACAGTCCAGAAAGTCGAACCCTCATATAATCTACTGCCAAAAGTGGCTGGCTAGTTAGTACCTTACACAGCTCATCTGCAGCATCATCTGTGAAAGGATGCTCACTGTTGACTTCCTTCCTGAATTGCTGGCCCTGTCCATAAACCCACGTCCATAACCTAAGTTTATCTATAGCACTTTACACTAGTGGCGACACACCGGCACACCACAGGGTCATGTTCTTAGCTATGCTTTTCATACATGACAGTTCTGCCAGCCACAGTACAAACATGGTTGTGATGTTTGCAGAAAACACCATTGCATTCACCACTACAGTAAATATTACCACTGTCTGATATGGTGGTACTTCAGGAACAACCTCAGACCGAAAACCAGTGAGATCACGGTAGAGCACAGGACTCCAGGAGGACTGAACATGCTCCTCTCTGCATACAGGGAGGTGGTGGAGGGTGTGGCCAGAATAAGGGTCCTGGGGATCCACACCTCTTATGCATCCATGGTCACCATTTCTGATTGTTGGGCCTTCTCACTTTGCAAGGAAGGACCACCAACTGCTTCTCTTTCTCAGGAAGCTGAAATGGATTAGACTTTTTACACAGGTGCTCACAAACCTCTATAGAACCATGATGGGGAGCATCCTGTGTCTTACTGTGAAAGTGGTATGGAAGCTGTACAGAAAAAGTACTTTGCACAGGTGGTGAAGACAGCACAGGGGGTTGTGGGATGTCATCTACCAGATCTGCATGAGCCCAGAAAAGGGCCAGAAGCATAACTAATGTTCCAATCTACCTGGGTAATGCACCGTTTGTCCCCGATTCATCAGGAAAATTGTTTATGCATTCAGTCCAAACCAGACCGACTAACGGTTTCTGCCTGTGTAGCAGTGGTTATTACTCTGATCACAGCTATCTTGTCTGACTGAGGACTTTCTGGATCATCTGAAAAAGAAGAAGCAGACTGTGAAGATCAAAGTTTAGTTTTCTGGAAGGACTGTGACTTGATTCTGTCTCAAATGTTCATAGTATGAGGTTTTGTTATGAAACTCACCAACTTCACTTTCTTTATCTGAAGAGTCTGAATCACTTGTTTTTCTTCTCAAACTCTGAAACAAGAAGAACATTAGATCAACAGCAGGTCAGCAGATTCTCGTATTAGGTCAGACCTCAGCTCAGCCATTCAAAGGCTTAAGCAGATCAAGAGACCTCCAGTCTCCACCAACCAGCTGAGAACCTCGGTTTATCCTTCTAAGGCTTTGAATGGGTCCAGATTACAGACTATGTTCAAGCATGCCAAGTTTATAATTGGTTTAATTAATAGAAATGATTAGTTAAAAAAATGGTCTGTGTATTATGGTCAATAAATGGTCTGACAGATTGTTATTAAGAACCTGCTAATGTCAATACAAGTCTTTCCACTTCCAGCTCCACATCTGAGCCATGATGTTGAGGTAAAAGAAATTATTAAAATATTCAGCAAAGTATTGGAGACTGATGTTGAGCTTAGATTGTAGGTGGCAATCTTTCCAAATGATGATCCAAAGCTAACTGTTATTAGCTTCTGTAGTACTGCAATCTAGCTTCATGACAACCTGGCTCTCTCACACATTGACTCACATTTTCCAGGCCAAAGAATTTTCATAAACTGCCTGGATATACGAAACCTCGCCCAATTTGAACCAAAGTCTATCGATCTCTTAGGCCATAAATCTAAAGAAAAAAACTTTTTACCCATAGATGGCCATCCTAAACTGCCAGATTGGGGAAAATCTGAACCTTGCAACAACCTGGAAACTTTAGCCTTTAGATACAAAACCCCATCATGCACTGTGTCAGGTCTAAGCACCTAAAACATCATACATACATACAGGGAAAGAAAGAAGGCACAGAGACAATTAATTTAGTTTACTCCCAAGGAGAGTAGGAAGAGACTGCAGAGTTTACAAATCTCCAACCCACTTTGCCGGTCTTCAGCTTTCTCCTCACTATTTATTGAAGTCAGGGGGTGTCCCTAATTACACAAGCTGAGGTTTAACTAAGGGAAAGGGAAACACAATGCTCTTACATTAAACCTCAGCACATAGGTTAAAACAAAGCATGTGGTTGTTTTACAATTGAATTGTTCCAAGAACACATGGTTAGAAGAAACATGTTATAGAGGGTGTTCAGGCCTCTTTCACAACCCGTCCGTTGCATGACCTTTATCTGAAACAATCTTTAGCAAGAGTTAATAATCGATAAATCACACATTATACATCATAATAGTTCATTAGTACACAACCCATGAAACACAAACGGAGTATAAATATAAATAATAAATAAAACATTTTCACACTGGAGCATATTTGTGATAAATATAGGAACATAATTTCGGCAAATATAAGAGGAACATCGTACTTTGGTTTAAAGAAAGCATTTTAGTTTTATTATCATTTAATTTGTTGCTAAGGATTTCAGTTTTAAGAAATAGAAAATTACACCATAAGCCAACCATCACAAGTATGTGCATGACAAGGAAGGGCTATATATACTGCATGCCTCATTTAGGTAGTTAACATCATATTATTTCTTGAGCTCCTTAAATGATTTACTCTCACAGGTGCTACGGCTGGAAAGTAATTGTTGGGGCTGGTATAATTTAAGGAGGGCCGGCCCAGAAGTTAGCATGCTGAGCTAGCTCCAACAGTCTCCCTCTAACATCCCCACATGATGGATGATGGGACTTTACTGGCTGCTAATCAAAGTTCTGCTGTAGAGCTACTAAATGTAGGATATTTGTGTTTTAAAATACCCTGTTTGATTCCTAATAACTCAGAACCACCTGGAATGTCCTGCTGCATTTCTCCACTAAATACATTTTAATCTGAAAAACTCACACAAAAAGAAAAGACAATTAGAAGAATTTTATTGATAAAATTACTTTAGTCTTTGTCATGCAGACCTCGGTAGAAAACAGTAGCACTGAATTTTGCTCTCATAGGCATGAACAGGAGTAAAGAACAGGGCTATTTCCCCCCAGGCCTGAAACTGATGGTGGAGTGGAGATAGATGAAGCTGGTCAGTCCATGACTGCTGTATGGAGAGATCCAGAGGACTGCGTGAGCTGACACTAGTGCTTGACTATGGGACTGGATGATGGAGGCCCAGCTTGGATAACACAGGTTGAGAGCACCTGTCCATGATGAGCAAGCATGAAGCAACAGTGGAGAGGAAAAACTCCCCATTGGGAAGAAACCTCTGGCAGAACCAGGCTCAACATGGCGGTCATCTGCCGGACCGGTTAAGATGAGACAGGGAACGCAGTAAGAGTCCGGGAGGAATGACACTTTAATGAAGCTTTAGCTACGATGTTGGAGGAGGGGCTGGAGGTGGGTTGAATCAGGGTCATGTGAATCAATGTCAGACAAAGAGCAACCACTGCCTGCACTTTGGTAGCAGACTGAGATGTGGATTTTGAGACCCTTTTAAGATGAATTCTGGATGCTGATTGGCTTTCGTGGAGGTGCAGTTCAAAGCTGATTGGCCTGTGTCGGAGGAGGTTAAGGGTAAGTCATCAGTTTTTTCAGTTGAACTTCTGTTTAGGCTCCATCAATCTGAAAAACTCACACAGAAAGAAAAGACAATTTGAAGAATTTTATTGATACAATTAATTTAGTCTTTGGTGCTCAGACCTCGGCATGAAACATTAGCACTGAATTTTGCTATGATATGCATGAACAGGAGTAAAGAACAGGGCTGTTTCCCCCACAAAAAAGTTGCTGAGAATGAAGCTAATACGATAGCATGCTCAGAAGGCAGAGACTGAGTCGAAGTCTGAGAAATAAGGAACAGTTAAATTATTTACAAGTTAGATATATCTAACACAAATAGTGTAAAAACATTTTTACCAATAATATAAACATATAAGCTATTGTTTACTAGGTATTTATGTTAGAGACCTAGAGGAAATGCCTTTTACCATAGCATCCCCTTTAAAATAAATAAAACCCAATCTGCTCATGAGCAGGCACATATCTCCACCAAATCATTCCTCTTCATTTTCTTAAGGATTTTCTTGGCATTTTCCAAAGCTGAATCGGGGTAGACCTGTAACATCAGCTCCACCAGGTCCGTAATTCCAGCCTTTTCCAGTTGTCTCTTTGAGATCCTCAGGGGATCTGAACTCTCATGTAGGTTCTTCAGGTGGAATTTGAAAGTTTTAACTTCATCTTCATTCAGCTCCTCCATCACAGTCAAAAGTCTTTCATGTGATGCTGGGGCCTACAGATTTACAAGAATAAACAAAGAACATCTCATTGTTTTAAATGTTTACTTGTTGCTACGAATATTGGTGTACAGACATGCATAGTGTTGAAAATAACAACACTATGTAATAACAGCGTCAATAACAGTATAACTTTTTGACAACTATGTCAACTAATTAATTTTCACTGTTGTGTATTAATCTGCACTAATCATAAGATAAAATAAAGTTAATGTTTTATAAGTTTAAAGTTGTTTTCACAAATACTGTTATAAGAGCCATTCAAGGCCAAAAGGAGAAAAACAGAGCAATGAATGGAGCCATTCAAGGCCA